>NC_026746.1:695000-732500 GCF_000149245.1 Cryptococcus neoformans H99
GACTGCTTTGCAAGCCCTACAGGAGGTTATGAGCGTAAGCACTGATTTCTGCGATATCTGCTCGCACTTCTAACCTTCATTTGATCATAGGTTCGAGCCAATAGCGTTTTCCCAGTTCTCATACCGACTCTTATTGCACAGCCCATCACAGCGTTCAATGCCCGTGCTCTTGGTCAACTCGTCAAGGTCGCAGGCTCAGCTCTCAACAGACGTTTGGATACTGTGCTCAACGCTTTGGTCCTATCCTTGGAAAAGGAGACATCTGAGGAGATCTTAGAAGAGCTGAAGGCCGCAGTTGAGTCGCTATTGAAGTCTGTCGAAGACTCGGAAGGTATCCACCTTTTGGAGATGCTTCTCCTTGGCTGGTACGTATGAGTCACCGCTTCAGTTTACGTTGAATTTGTATCACTGATAATCTTGCTAGGGCGCGAGATGTCAATCCGACGAGGCGTACTACTGCCTGCAAGATCTTTGGCACCTTCTGTCAAGTCAACGATTCTGACACAACCGAATACCGTATCGACTGGATTCGTGTGCTTATTTCTCTTATGGACGATGACGTCGAAGAAATTGTCACCAGTGCTTGGGAGGCGCTCGATCACTTTGTCAAGACCATTGACAAGAGTGAGCTGGAAGATCTTGTCGTTCCTCTTCGTCGCGCAATCGAGTCAGCTGGTGCTCCCGGACGCCCAGTCCCTGGCTTTTCAAGGCCCAAAGGTGTTCAGTCCATTGTGCCGATTTTGTTGGGCGGTGTACTCAGTGGAACTCAAGAACAAAAAGAACAAGCCGCTTTGGGTATCGGAGAGCTTGTGCAAAGGACGACGGAGGCCGCCATCAAGCCGTACATCATCCAGCTTGCTGGTCCCCTTATTCGTGTCATTTCTGGTCAGGCCATTGCTCCTCAGATCAAGACCGCTATGTAAGTTCACTAACCCATTGTTAATTTGCGGTGGAGTTGACAATGTTCATATAGCCTTACAACACTCACGGTTCTCCTAGAAGAGGTTCCCCAGCTTGTCAAACCCTTCCACCCTCAGCTTACTCGAACTTTCGTCAAGTCTGCTCAAGACCCTGCAGCTCTTTCTGTGCGAAACAAGGCTGCTTCTGGGTTGGGCGAGTTGATGAAACATCAGGTGGGTTTGATCTGTGAACTGTCACCCTCTCTTGGATATGGGCCTGACATCTTTTTTTAGCCTCGAGTCGACCCTCTGATCACCGAGCTTATCGGCGGTGTACGATCTGGCGATAGTGACATCGCGCCATCCATGGCCAATGCCCTTGCCGCTGTATGCTCTAGTGCGGGAAAAAATATTGGCGCTGCAGCCAAAGCGTCCATTGTCGAGCTGGTGGAAGAAGCGTTCGAGGAGAAACGAAACGAGAACTACAATCTCGCTATCTCTCGTGTCGTCGCTGGTCTCGCCCAGACAGATCCCCAATGCATCAAGGAGATCATCGACAGTTTCGTTGCCCCCGCTCTTCCCCCCACGCCGTTGGTGAGCGTCATGATTCTTACGGTTCTTGAAGAATCTCCGGATGTGTTCTATGATCTTGACTGTGTGGAGGACATTGTGAGGAGAGTTATGAGCAGCATCAGCGCAGACAGCTCTGCGGCTGCCAGACCTGCAAGGGAGGCCAGAGAACTGATGAGGAAAGGGAGGTATGGGGATGATGAGAAGGTGCAGACCTTGTTGCGGTAGAGTTTGTTAGATAAGAAAAGGAATGCGGTAACCCCCTCTGAAGGGTTGTGTAGAAATCTATGTTTCCAGCATTTATGCACCCATCTAGATTCATTGCAATGTGGAAAACAAGAATATCAAGGAATTCGTAACCGTCAAAATTTTGTTCTCATTATATGTCACATACCCATTATAAGTCAAAGGGCTAGCTATGGCTACAAACCTAATATTGCGATTATACAGGTCAACTGCAATCATGGGGTTGTCGAAACTGCCGTCCCACACTGTTAGGAATCGATCCCATATGTACGCCGCATGGGGCTATAAATCTTCTCCTCTGCCTCACCCTCCTGCTGATATCTCTGAGGTGGACTTGGAAACTTATCCACAAAACTGATGGCCATCGAATCTCTATAACCACCGATTGCAGGCGATAATGGTATATCGCCCCTTGAATCCCTCCTACGAGTCCAAGAAGACGATCTTCCATTTTGTTGAGGGCTGGAAAAATTGAGAGAGTAAGAAGGGTATGCGGGATTAACGAGATACCGTTGATGAGAAACGGAAAATGTCACAGGGGACGGCAGGATGGAAGGGTTCTGGGCAGGGATAGTGCCTGATTCGGGAAGGGAAGGGGAGGGTGGAGCAGAAATCGATTCGGTTGATATAGATACTGGAGGAGGAGTAGATGGAGTATTTTGAGCAGAAAAGGCTTGGGAAAAAGTCAGTATTAAAGTCACAGACAGCTCGTTGACATCAACTCACTTTCATAGGAGTTTGCTGCCTCTTCACTCCCATCATCCTTTTTCGCACCTGGTTTTCTTGGTTGGATATCCAGAGGTTCACCTATCGTGATCGGTGCTAAAAGTTTCGTAGGCCCGGGGGAGATAACATTATCTGCAGCCAAGGCTTGATCATTCAGCAGCATTTCAGGCATCCCAATTTCCAAATACGTCCCATCATCGCTGCCTTCGGATACTGGACGGTACTTGCCCTGAGACAAGTCTTGCTCAGCCTGCGATACAATCGTCTGGGACGGTTTCGCTTCGCCAGGACTATTGGTCCATCGGGCGTAGGGAACAGCGGGTCGAGATGATGTATCATAGGAGGGAAGGCTTGACGTCGTTTGTGAGTCAAGAGGGGTTCGAAAGAACAATCCCTGTTTTGTAGTTTTGTGTTAGAATTAGGATTATCGGCGATACCGCGGAATCGCCAATCACTCACTTGAAAGTCTTCGTCATCCGCGGCCGTACTTGGAGTATCACTCAATTTTGGATCTAGCTCCTTCTCTGTGCCTTCTATTTCTGCTTTGGAGCAGGGCGTCTCGTTTGCACCAGCAAATTCGGTGGGCCCCCTTTTTTCTTGTTCGTCCATGTCACCCATACTGACGGCCGTTTTTCTCTTCCTCGCATCCGTATAATCATTAACAGATCTCAGGGAGGGGACCGGCAACACACCAGACGAATTGTTGGCGGCTGCAAAAGTTGCAGATGTCGCTGTCGTATTCACATTGCTGATATTTGTTGACGTCGACACCGCGAGGGGTTTAACAGGTGATATACTATCTTCTTGTCGGCGGTATCCCGATGGACTTTGGAGGGGCGATTGAAAAGCTTGCTTAAGACGTGCTCGCTGATGTTGCTTGGCTAAAAAGGCTCGTGCCGTTGATGATCCTGTCGACCCACTAGAAAGACGTTTCTCCTCGATTGAATATCTAGAATCTTGAGAATATCTGACTGGTAATTCAGGGGCAGTCCGACTAGTGTCAACCACAGGCGACAAGGGGGACAGCGCCAATTCTTCATCTGCATTTGCAGTTGCAGAGTTTGGAGCATCAACCTGTTCCACGGGAGCTTGTGAGACTTCAAAAGCTCTTAAACCTCCCGTGTCTGGCGATATCGCCACACCGATAGAATCAGGGGAAGGTGACACGGGCAGATCATTTGGTGTAACGAGCAAGTCTGCTTCGGGTGGCAAATCAGGTAGAGGTTTTGACAAATCGAGCGGTGGCAGTAGATCGTTTGTCTTCGCCATCTTTGTCGCACATCGACTAGATGCCCCTCGGCCGATGACGACCACCAGACCTCTATCAGCAACGGAAGGTTGTTTAAAGTGTAAGGACGGGCCTGAGTGAGGGGCCACAGATGGATTATGTAATGGGTTACTAGAGGCAAAGCTACTGAGGAGGTTTGGATTACTCCTAGTGTGGCCACGAGTATACAGACCTTGAGTGACAGGGGACTCTGGCCTATGGTGTGAAACGGATTTGGAGGCATCGAGGCTTGTGGGCGGGAATACATCGCGCTTGGTCGTCGAAGCAGATTTGACAAAGGTAAAATTTTCTGGGATTTCGCTTGGCTTCTCACTTGCATTGGGCTCCAGAAGCCGTCGATTTTGATCTTTTTTATGGATATTTGACACGGACGAGCCTCTACTGTGCCGTGCCCACCGGCTTCCCAATGATGTAGACCTTTTTCTCCCTTGTATGATTCCTAAATTCAAACTGGACATTGAGTTGCTCTTGCCCCTTTCTCTGCTGCGACTCCTTTCCCTTTCTCGTGCTTTCGCGTTACCAACAGGTAGGGCATCTGGTGGCGGTTCTGCATGGCAACCCAGACTGATAGCTCGTCCTCTTCTCTCAACGTAGCCTGCCCATTCTTCCCTTTCCCTCATCCTTGCTTTACCGTTCTCCAAAACCTTTTCAGCATCATCCGACGATGTCATTGTCGTAAGACTACCTATGCTGCTACGTCTGCCATGCCGATCTTGCAGAGGTTGGGCAAGCAAATGTGGACGAGGAAGGATGAACAGCTCACTGCTGGAAGAAGGATGCCATTGCCTAGGTTCTTCCTTGAAACTATAAGGATTATGGTGCTGGTGTTTTGACCGATGGGGAGCAGACACCGCCCGCTGCCGTTTCTCATGATCCATATCCTGATGGTCAAGGTACGAACCATGTGCATACCTAGAAGTATCCTCTCTGGACCCTTTTGCACTTGCCCTTAATTGACGGTTGAGGGGAGAGAATAATATGTTGGGTTCGGCAAGGCCGGTTGGTACCGAGGTGTAAGATGGGGAGAGGGCTGCATGGCGAGACTTGTTCAAATGTGATGACGGGGAGAGCGCCGAAGTGGATGCACCTCTCT
The DNA here is from genome assembly GCF_000149245.1 of Cryptococcus neoformans H99. NCBI lineage: Eukaryota > Fungi > Basidiomycota > Tremellomycetes > Tremellales > Cryptococcaceae > Cryptococcus > Cryptococcus neoformans. Next base: position 699,823 of record NC_026746.1, read on the forward strand.
GATGTCGGGAATAGTGTTTTTGACCTCCTGCAGCAGGGTCGACGAAATCTTCCTGGCCTCGTCTGTTCCCTTTTCCGTGGGGTTTCAAGGTGGCGATATCTCCCAAACCACCTCCGCACATGACACTCAACAGGTTGCCATGAGACGCCGATTTATGAGGAGCTCGATGACTTTTAGCTTTCTTCTCATTGGTTTGAACTTGGGACGGAGGCGATATTCGGCCAGTGTAGGGTATGTACCACTCGTCGGCCGTTGGCCGGGGCGGTACATTGGCAGAGGTAGTATGTGATCGACCTCGAATGTTGCTAAATTTGTGGAGGATGTCCATGTTGTCACCTGTCGTAATATTCCAAGCAGATGGATGAGATGGAAGAGTACAAGAACAAAATCAACGTAGATAGTTGGTTGAATGACCGGAAAGACGTCGTCTGTCAACATCATGTACTTTGGTACAAGCCTTATAGCAAAGGAGGAAATGACGTTTAACGCACCTTGTCGTTGACGCGGGTCGAGTCCACCACGGTCGACGAGCTCTGTTATTTATCTTCTATATGATACAATGTCTATACTACGATGAAAAATCGCGAGTAAAAGAAACGGAGAGGCGAGGCGGTAACGACAGCACAGAAGGAGAGATATCGTAAGGAATGTCCCGAAGCCGTTCGAAACTGAGATCAAGGTGGGGATGGGACGACTGTCTGCGGAGGCTGGGGTTATGCGTGTGGAGCTGGAGGCCGCATAGCAAAGTGTGTGGCTTTGCACTGAGCAGCCCAGAATATAGAGGACAGACTCAGAGTAAAATACAGATAGAGTACAGAATAATGGTGACTGAATCATGGGGATGTTCCACTTGCGAAGACGCGTTTTTCTAATCCAATTACACTTCCATTACACTCTCATAATACTTTCAGCCACAGCTTTGTAATCAAGCAGCCTCCACTTTGTAATTCCCCCATTGCGTCACTACGTACTCCTAGCCTCATCGCCCACGCACTGACAAGAAAATATGACATACATATCGCAAGATGGTTTACAATTGACTTTTTCCTCATCCCGAACTATCACTTCTCCAATTCCCACCGACCATCGGCCCCTGCCCTCCCTGCTGTCCTCCTAAAGGCGGACCCATGACGCCAGTGCTGCTCATACCTCCCAATCCGAACACAGAGTTTAAGCCTTGACCCGCACTATGATTCCCTTTACCCATTTGCTGCATTGCCAGTTGCATCTGCATTTGCATCGGCATCTGATTTTGACCTAGAGTGTTCAAATTCCCACCTGCCCGAAGCTGGAGACCATTGGTACCCCCCATGAATTGATCTCTACTTTGTCCCAAAGCGCCGCCTCCATTACCCTGCAAGTTACCGGGGAACCCTGGCAAATTGCTTAAAGAAGAGTTACTTGACTGTAATGCCGAAAGTTGAGCAGGGGTAAGGGACTGAAGCTGAGAAAGGAATGAGGGATTTAGACCTTGCGCTCCGGGAGGAACGGGCATGGGAGGAGGGGGTTTAGGTAAACTTGGCGTTTGAGAAGGCGCAGGAGGTTGAGGGATTTGAGATGAAGGTTGGGCTTGCGATTGCGCTGGAGAAGGAAGAGGGAGGGAAACATTGGAGGTTGTACCAGGTGTTGACTGAGCACCGTTCACGGGCTGAGGATTGCCTCTTGATATCGGACGAGTATTTGTGGAAGGGGTGGAAGAAGGTAAACTTGGAGGATTGATGGTAGGCGTTGGTTGGGCATTAGACGTTTCTGATTCTGGGTTTTTGACTGAGCCATTGGGGATACTTGGTCCAGCCTCAGCGTTTGATACCTTGCGCTTTTTGCTGGGCGGTGTCGGAGGCGGACTGCGTCCGTGAGTGTAGTATTCGTCTGATCTACGGTCGTAGAGGAGTTGTTGAGTGGAAAAGTCCCATTGTGGTCCTCGGTCCTTGCGCGCCTGTACTAGTAAAGAGTTCCTGCCACCAATGTCAATGAGGGATCAAGATGTTGATTTACCAACAAGATAAACACACCAATAGCTTGTGCTCTTTTTAATAGCCTCTTTTTCCTTTTCTGTCAACTTCCTTTCACCTTTTGGCTTGGTCTCTTCTACCACAATAGTAGAGACCTCTGGGATCTCGCCGTTTGCCAACATTTCTTGTTCCCTCGCAATCTCTGCCAACCGCTTTTGTCTCCGCTTCCAATGAAGATGTGATAGATCAGGCAACTGGTATTTCAACCTCGCCTCGAGCGTCGCAGGACTCGCCGTCGGTGTACCGATATTGGCTGGCGGCGTGCCGGGATTTGCTACGGGTGTGGATGTGCCGGCGTGCAATACGGTCGCCGCAGAGATGGGTGTCCCCGGCGTGCCCGCACCCGAGTCGTCCACGTGCGGTATAGAATGCTGTTGTTTCTCTCTCTCGTCCCTTTTCTCTGGATCATCATCCCTATCGCCATGATGCGGGCCCGGTGGGAGTTTGAGATACCTAACGCGGTACTCTTCGAGCTGGTCGGGAGATAAGAGGGACTGGATGTCGAGTTTCTGGCCGTTCTTTGCGGCGATACGCTGTGCTTCGAGGAGGACATCTAGGGATGGCGGCGGGGTTCTGGATGGGATGGGTGGTGGGAGGATAAGATGTATTGTTTTTGAGTTGGGCATTTTTCGGTGATGAAGTGTATAGACAAGAGTTCGTTGTTGTTACACAATAGCCGTTAATGAATATCCCGAAATGGACTCGGAAGTCAGAATGTTGGGTTGGTAATGATTTTGTTCCCCAGGACCAAATTGGGAAACCCAAATCCCTGCCCAGAATCTGATGCGACGTTTGACAACTTGGCACCGTTGCTCAAAAGGATTGGCTTTTGTATATAACTTTTCCCATCTTCAATTGAATCCCACACAAATAACACACAAGAAAAGCAACAGGGGCCGCATTGCAGGGCAGCACAGTGACTATTCACGACATATTTACGACCATCTTCCAAGAAAGAGCGACGAACCCTACCCATTCAATGAGGTTATAGCAATCACATCCCGCAGACGATAGCGAACAGGCAATGCCAGCCAGAGAGGTGTATCTCAAAAGGCCAGCTACCAGACGCCAACTGGAAGGAATCTGCACAAGATATGATGGTCAGCAGCGAATTACGCAGCTAGACTGCGAAGAGGGCTGCAGCAAGAGAACACAGCCACCGCAGCGCTTAAATCCAAGATATAAGTCCCCAGACTTGATCCATATCTCCTTTATAATCGTGCTGCTTTGTATACTGTCCATGACATCGTCGGTGGTTGCACAGACAACAACTGGATCGTCATCTTCAAAAGCGGCTGCAACACCTATTTTACCACGCCAGACGCTTCCCACAACCATCTCTCTCCCACCACTCAACATCTCTCATCCTGTTCTCCAGCTGGCACTCCCACCGACATCGTCCCTCTACTTGACGTTTTCAATATGCTCACTAACATCCAATGCGACGATTCTCCCAACTGTTTTGATTTCTACTTCCTCACCGGCCTCATTCAATCTCGGTTCAAAACCGATCAGAGACGCTTCTACAGGCGGTATACCCACCTCTTCCGGGGGTAAGGGGTATAATTATAAAAGTGGGAGGAATGGAGCTACATGGGGGTTGAAATGGAGTAGCGGATTTGGGAACTGGACTCTGAATGGGACAAGTGAAACCCAAGTTCATCTTTTGCTGGGGCTAGGCTTGGGAAATGATGGGTCGACATTGAATACGACCGGTGTGGGAAATGGCAATGTCGTAGTGCAGATGGGGGCTTCAACCAGCGGTAGGTGGTCTCTTTTTTTGGAGGGAGGTGGACACTTCCAGCTAAAACTTGAATAGGCCCGTTGCATGCGTTATCGGCGGTATATCCTCTACTTGGGGATACGACATCTACTTCGGCTTTAATATTTTCCCCGCTTCTCTACTCCTCCCCCCAGCCTGAACCATCCTACCCGAATTATACACTTCCAGGTGCCCAGCTGGCCTTTCCAGACTTTTCATACTCTGAGCCACTGAACTCTAGTCTGTCGAGCAACTTGACTCTCATCGTGGTACCCACCAATGCTTCTCCTACTTCCACTGATTTGGGCAACTCTATATGCGCCATAAATGCTGCTTCTGCGAACAGCAGTGTCTCGGGCGCGAATAATACTATTCTAAAAAGCTTTCAGCCGGAATGGATGACTGTTGGTGACGAGCAAGGATTTAGAAGCTACTGGGTATTGGGCGATTTGGCCGAGCAAGGGAATTATACAGCTTGGGTGAGCGATGATAAGGGCGTGTTGAGTCAGCCTGCTTGGTTTGCGACTAAACCAGGTACGCCAATTTCTTTTTCTGGAGGAGGGGGGCGTTAAAAAGTTCATATCCACGAACTGCAAGCTGACTGCAGTCATTATAGCCGGCTTTCCGTGTCAGTTGGTCATGCCGAATGATGTATGCCCTAATCTGGGCTACTCTGCGCCTCTTGATGCAAATTCTACGGCCGTCACTTCTCCGTCAGGAGCGACAATCTCGCCAACATCACCTATCCAGACACTCCCTGACGACCTTTTAGAATTGATCGTCCAAAACCTCGAGGCATTTTCCACCAGTTTATTATCTCACGCATGTGGAAGGGACCTGTTTTCACATGTGTCATCATGCCTGGACTGTTATTCTGCTTACAGAGACTGGTTGTGCCGGATAGTGGTCCCGCAATGTGGTGCCGCGAACAGTACCTCGGGTGCTACAGTCATCGAGACTGCCACGAGCACAAGTACAAGCAGTGGCACTTTTCCCACACCATCGACTGTTCTTCGTACGCCTTCTTCGCCTCGTAATCCGTCACTTCCTATCCCGGCATACTCGTATTATGAACTACTCCCCTGCATGTCGACCTGTAACAGGGCGGATCGCTCATGCCCGGTATCAATGGGCATCAGGTGCCCGAAACGCAAGGTGAACGCCGCAAAGAGCTATGCGTTTGTGGGAGACGATCATAGTTATGGTGACGGGAGCGCAGCGCAAGGGGTCGCAGCACAAGATCGTTGGGGAAATAGATGGTGTAATGGATAGAATAGAGGTGTGTGATTGAAGGATGTTATGTTGGTTGTACAGTAGTATGTATTGCATAATAGGATATGCATTTGGGATTCTTTAATGCATACACAGCACCGTCTGCAGTTATTCTGCTGGCTATGTACGATTATGTCATACACAATGTAGAACACGTTAGACGCATGATCGAGTAATCATCACGTTATAACTATGCCAACCTCGGCCAAGTCCCCCTGTTCCCGCCCGTGTACGGCGACTGTTTGTTGACTTGTGTATTCACACTCGCATCTCTTTTCCTCTTTCCTCTTCTCCCACTTCACTCCCCGCAAGTATGCCGTCTCCCAAGTCGCCGCTCTCTGTCCACCCTGCAAACCCCATCCATTCCAGAAACGACCACCACAAACGAGTACCACGCCCGCTCGCTCCGCCCGGGCAGCAGGTGCCAGCGACCGACGCTCCGGGGCACGCCACAGAGGCCGAAGAGACGGGTATGGCAATGGCCGTGGGGATGGTATCCTCGCCAGCTGGCCCAATGAGGACCCTAGCAGAGGCCTATGCCGATGCCCATACTCACCTACATCCTTACCCCAACCCTCCACCGCCTGCCGCTCCGCCATCAGCACCACGACCTTCTGAAACGATTCCCGCCAAGGATACCAGAGAACGAGAACGAGAACGGGAACGGGAAAGAGATAGAGACAGGGAGAAGAAACCTCTATTTGACTGGTTAGCCCGCAAGCTCACCACTGCTGGTCGGCGCCCTAGCCTTCCAGAGGCTACAACGTCACTCAAGCAGCCCAGATCAAGAACGAGGTTGACAAGCATGCCGAAACCCCGAGCGCTAGGTCTTTCCGGAGGCAGAGAAGAAAAGGACGCAGGAAGAGGAGAAAGTCTGCCGAGAATGTCCAGGGCAGACACCTTTCCCAGCGTATCATTCTCAATCTCAAGCGCTGCAAATACGCTCGACCGTGAACGCCGACGGGAAGCCAATAATCCCTACCCCTCTCTCCCGCTTGGGCAGGGCGTAAGGGGAAGACATAAGCAGGGATTCATGGATGATGCGACGACTTTGAGTACGACGCTGAGTGGTGGCTATAGCGCGGAAAATGATGGAGCCAGTGGTAGTGGACACGGGACTGCAAGTCGAAGATCGAGCCAAAGTGGTGTTCTGGATGGGTTCGAAGAGGGCGAAAGCGGCAGGGCAGATGATGATGCCAGCCTGAGACCGTTCCCGCCTTCTGTTCGAGGGTCGCCAACACTTTCTTCGTACAGATCCAGATCAAATTCAATGCTTCATCATTCAGTTTATAGGCGAACAATGTACTCTGTCTCGTCTGCTGGAGGGCTGGATGAAGATAGGGCAAGCTATGACGGCAGCGAGGAGGATGCGGATGAAAATGAACACAGAGCAGACGGCGAAAGAGGCAGGCAACGGAGAGTGAGCAGAGATGGATCGACCAGCACAAAACCCACAACGTGCATATCATTCGACTCTGGTCCTGGAATCGCTCATATCGCCCAAGGGCCGCATCGCAACACCTCTCATAGATCTGCTTCGCAGCATTCATTGACCCAAATGGGTGGCGGGGAAAGTATTCCGGACATCCATACCTCCGAAATGAGCACGCCTGTACCTCCGACTTCTCCTACTTTTACATTGCCCGCAAGTCCTCCACAACCAGTTTTAGGGTTACTCCAAGCCCCGAAACACACAAACCCTCATCCCGGACATAATCCACATCCATCATCCCCGCCAGACCCCGACGCTTCCACTTTGACGCTTGCATCGTCCCACTTTGCATTGCCCCACACTCCTGGCGCAGGAGGTACAAGGAGCAGAGATAATTGGCCATCAAGCGTCGTAACTTCGCCAAGCGTTCTGACATGGGCTGAGTCGTCGTCCACCCCGCTCTCTGCTGCAGGTGGCGTTGAGCGCGAAAGAGACCGCGACCGATCTGCAGCCGAATACCCGCCTTCTATCCAGAATATGGGGCATCTCTCATTCTACGCACCTTCTGTCTCAGTGTCTCTTCGTGGGGGCATAAGGGGGATAAGCGGAGAGCGCGGTGAGGGGGGAAGAGCTGACAGAGATGCAAGCGTGCGAGCGGTGAGGAGAAAAGGGAGTTGGGAGAGTTATGAGAGTCGATGGAGTTGGAGAGGCGCCGGCGCCGGCGCAGGTCCTGGCGCTGGCCCGAGTAATGTCGGGACATCCCAGATGGCAGGGGTGATGGCGAACGGGGAAAGGGACAAGGGAGTAGCAGGTGCAAACGAGGGGAAAGAATTGGAAAGGGTACCCGAAAGTCCGTCTGTTGTAGCAGTGAAATAATTCTTGATTTCGTTAGTCCATGTTCCCCCAAAGGTTGTACAATTTTGTCCTAATTATATCTGATCACATGCAGATGCGGTAACCTGTACATTCATATCATACAACACCCCATCCCTGCTTGCGCCTTCTGCCGCCTTTTCTCTTTTACACACTCCACCATAGACTTGCAACACCCTTGGCGTATCCGACAATCTCATTCCCGCTCAGCTTACTCTCCCCATAAATTCTGTCCACAAAGGTGATGGGAACCTCCCCCACAGTGTAACCCAAAGCCCGCGCTCGAACGATAATCTCCATCTGGAAGACGTAACCCTTGCTGGTACATCTAGAGATGATGTCTTTGATGACGTGCAGGCGATACAGACGGAAACTGCCAGTCAAATCACTAACGCCGGGAGTGAGGACGGTATCTGCGAGGTAGTTGGCTCCGCGGGACACGAGTTTACGCTTGAGGTCCCATCCATAGACTCCACCAGGACCAAGTCCGATAGAAGGAGATGAGGCAGTAGGTTTAGGAGAAGGATGAGAGGAATATCGAGTTCCAGTGACAACATCGAGGTTGAGGAGTTTTTGAAGCCTAGGAACGTCAGTTATAATGGTTTATTTACGAATAAAGACTTTTGAGGCATACTTGATGAATTCGGGGATGAATTTGGGCTGCAGCAATATAAGCATGTGTCACGCGGTTTTTTGCTCAGAGGAAACCCTACATGATGTGAGAAATCGGCATCCATGATAATGACAAAGTTGCCGGTGCAATAATTCAACCCATGGACGTAAGCCGTCCTGCTCTCATCAGTACTCGACTTTGTTAATGGCAGCGGAACTTACCCGAGACCAAGCTTACCCGCGCGGGGTTTCAAAATCTATCAATATTATCATAAGTCCATTTTTGCGCATGTTTCAAAAGGCATGCAAAACTCACAATCTTGTCCTCTCCGTAGATTCCAGCAAGCTGCTTGGCAATTTCTTGGGTTCCATCCGGACTGGCATCGTCGACAATGACAATTTCCCAGTTGATTCCGCTGCGTCCCGCAATGTGAGCCTTTCTTTTCTCTATCAAACGACGAGCAGGACAATAATGCGCACGCAGATTCAAACGTTTTAGCCAGAAGCCAAACAATTACAGGAAGGTTCTTTCTCTCGTTATATGTAGGTAAAATGACAGAGTATTTGTCGGTAGCTGTTCAGTCGCAGGAGGGTCAGAAAGAGCTGATCAGCAGTGTCTGGGAGGATACGCACGAGATGGGGCGGTTTGCGCTGCGACTGAGGGCATGTTTATGGCGTAGGATGCGGACATGAGAAACCTGAGAAAGATATATGTGCGATACTCGTTTGAACAACCGAACGGGAGAGTAACGAAACCAAAACATCCCTCCTCGCAGCGAGCCGACACAGTGGGATTCGGCTTCGACACGTCGAAAGGCTCCCAGACGCGCATATTACGTAACGCGTGACAGAGGGGCTTGAGGTCGAGGACCTCACGATGATCGATCGCTGCACGCACGCATGAAAACAAGTAAAGCGACTCAGCTTACTTTCTATCAATCATATTTTGGCAAAAGCTATAGCCTTCCTAACACGGCCTGCAAATGTCGTAAAATGCGCTGAAGACCAAGCTTCCGCTTGTCACATTCAATATCATCTGCATCTTTCTCGAACTAGGAAGCGTTAAAACTTATAACAATTAGACATAATTATTTGGAACAACTACTTGAAACACTTCAAAACATGTCTTAGGTCTTTCTTCATCTTATCTGGTCATCAGCGAGTCGTGTAGCCTCCATTTGCTGGGACGCGCAAAATGTCAACAACAAAGCTCCTTGTCATCCAATATATCGACTTACAGAAGATGATTTGTCCGGTAATCCATTTATCTTTACAAAGGAACTCCACTAATGGTGCAATATCTTTAATATCTGTGAGCCGTCCTGTGAGCGCCTGGCTCTTATGGTAAGCAACGGCGTCTTCAGTCTCTTGCCCGTAGAAAAAGGGAGTGTCCATGGGCCCCGGGGCCACACAGTTGACCCTAATATTCTTAGGCTGAAGCCTATAATTTAAAAATTGTCAGTTCGAGTATATCAGTGAAACCCTGTTTACTCACTCCTTGGCAGCTGATTTAGTGAACCACTCTACAGGAGCTTTACTGCCTTGATATGTTGAATAATCAGGCGCAAATGCTCCAAGGAGTGAAGTCACGAGTGATATGATCGTGCCCTCCTCGTTGAGACTCCTGGCCGCATGCTTAATAAAAAAGAAGGCACACTTTGAGTTGACGAGGAACATGTTATCGAATTCCTGCTCTGTTGTTTCAACGATAGGCTTTTTGAGCACCTTACCGACCGTATTGATGGCGATATCGAACTTTGACACTCCAAGAGCAGCTGCTGCGTCTGAGAAGAGTCTATCAGAAGTGATATCAGCAGCTGCTCAAACAATTAATGGAATATGAGACAAAAATCACTTCTCAATTGATGCCTCGGTGGTAAGATCGGCCTGGAAAGCAGCGGCTTTGACCCCGTAAGATTCGAGTGCCTTCAATGTAGCTTCTGTCTCGGACTTGGAACTGTTCATTTATCAATAACCATACCTGGCCGGCCAATAAACAACCTACCTGGGGGAGTTGTAATGAATAGCAATGTTGACTCCCTGCTTGGCGAGAGTCTTCGCAATCTGCGAGCAAAGCAGGGGTTTAGTCTTGGTCACTCGCAGTATAAGCAATTACTGCTGGGGCTTACCAAAGCACCAAGATTCTTACCACCACCAGCGATGACTACAATCTTGGTTCAGCATCTGCAAGTGATAATACCACTAGGATAAAGAACGCCTTATTTACCGGCAGCTTGGCCTCGGAGATCAGTCGATGACATTCTTGTATTTCTGCTGAAGGTTCTCTTGTGTGTGGTCTATTGATCTCTGTTCTAGAATGATGACAAGTTTATCTTGCTGGAGGCGGGAGGCGCATGCATGCTAGCAGTCTTTTTCACGCAGCTTCTTTAAGTATGCGTTATGTATAGTGCATTTTTCTCTCCTAATGTACGTAGTACGGTAAAGATGATAGTGTACTTCGTTAGAGCCTCACCCCGCCCGCCGGCCCGCGTGCGATTCGGAAGCCGAGGTGGAGGGAGTGGAGTCACATTACGTACCGTCGATTTTCACCTTCTTCCGCCATAATATCTTAAATCATTCGGGGCCGTCCGTGTTTTAGTGCCGGCGGGATGCGAAATCTATCACTCCCTTCGTTCGCGCCCAACAAGTCTCGTTGTTGCGCGACGCTATCATTAGCCGCATATCTTATGTGTATGCTTGACATGCATAAACATTGCTGATAGCTACTGCTGCTGATATACATGAACACATTATCTAGATGTGTTCGATAATGTCGCATTTACAGCTGAATTGAAGAAGCACAAAAAAATTCAAACTCTGGGCCCAACTGGGAATTGAACCCAGACTACATCCAAACTATGCAACTTTGAGTTGCGGGAAGAATAACGATCCCGAAGGATGCGTGCGACGATTACACTATTAGGCCTACAACTTGAAATGCCATAACCCTTACATAGCTATATAGAAAAGAACTTCGATATCTCATGTGGAGAATTGACCATATACGTATATACTTATAAGTTTTCACGCCTGCCCTTTTGATCTCTTTAGGGATCATCTACGCTCTGCCACTTTTGTATATAGGCACTTGGATACAGGGGGGACAGTACCACGTCATAATGCCGATCGCAATGATTATCATGTCTGTCGTGTAAACGTTGTTCCCATCAAAGATGAACATAATTATACATTACCATCTACTGCCCCAACAAACCAACTTCGATTTTCCCCTGTGCTCAGTAAAAAGATATAACAGCTTACCCTAATCCGAAAACATTTACGGCAAAGCAACTTGAACTACCTTCTCTTTCTTATTGTCTCCATCCAGATAATGTCTTTTCAAAACCTGTTTTGTAAATTGTCCAAAGGTCTCGCCATTCTCCCCGATCACGTCTTCCACGTCTGGTTGAAGGAAGAAGGCAAAAGTTTCCCTTGAAATTAAAGTAGTGGAAGATGATCGACTAGAAACGAAGTGCGGAGTCGCCGACAAGCGATGAGAAGTGAGAAGTGAGAGAGCTTCGCCTGTTTGGAAAGCTGTCTCTTGTCAGCCGACGCCTTGGATATACCCAGTACGTATATGATGTGGCGACCTACCGAGACAGTCTTCGGGAATAGAAACTTTGACTGGAGTATCATTATCACGAGGGTAAATCCACAAGCCTGTCGTGTCCGATGGGTTCGGTACAATTTGAGGCGGATCAGAAGTGTCAAAGTACATCGCAGAGCCTATCTCACGACATAAGCGATTAGCTACAATTTCAAGTAGAAAGGAATGTGGTGTAAAGCTCACAAAGCCCAGTCAATAAAGAGTGGTCGAGATGGGCTCCGCAAAGGTCATCATTAAACATGTTATTATTTATGGGCAGATTGGAATCCTCTGGATAGTAGTGCAAGAGACGAGCTTTACTGGATTTAGACTTCGCAATCAATGAACTAAGCGTGCCTTCAGGGTTAGCCAATGTTGGGGTTACTGCGCCAAGGTCAGCACGAAATCAGTAGACAGTAAATGGGTCCAAATAGCTCACCAAAATTGTCACAGACCTTTGCAAGTAAGAGGCCGACGTCGAATATCAGCTTTCCGAGTCTAGATGTCATTCATTGAAAAGTTAGAGATCTGAGAATCACAAATGCGGATTAGGCTAGTTTACCCTTTGAATGTCTGTTCAAAATCCTCGAGGCCGAGCATCCCTTTTGGCCAGATGTTCCCGGCATAGTATTCCGGGTATGCCAGTCGAGTTTCGTCGGAGACAATAGGGTAATCCATGAGTGGATTGGCGTAATATGAGCCCTTTTGTATGTCTGGACGCTATAGACTAGATGAGCAAGGATAGACAATCTGAATTTCCATTGTATTCACCCCATTCATGATTTCCTTGCCATGAGACCAGCCAAACATATAAGACGTTTCCGGCTTCTCTAGCTTTGCACGTTCTCTTTCTGGCATATTCGCAAATCGGTGAGCTAATCGGAAGAGCTTTTCGCGAAGATAATGGAATTGAGGAGGTAGATCTGCAAATGCTTATCAACCCATTGTCTCCGCCAACCCGACCACTTGGACTTGCCAGAGATAAGAACAATACCCAGTGCGCCATTGTGAGTCCCCAGAGCTTTGAATACTTGCTGTTGCAGTTCTTCCTTTTTACCGTCGAAGGCAAGAACCGAGTAAGGGATTGTTACCGGCTTTATATGCGACATATTTCAGCGGCTGGTTTCGTATATGTATAGGTACTGTTCCTCAGCGATGAATCATTTAGACAATAAGTAGTTCTGCAACATCGACCAATAACACTTTTCTGAATTCATCAATCGTTCGCGGCGTGTGTCGCGTTCGGACGGGTCATTCGCCTCCGTAAAACAGCAGTCGCCAGAAATCTCGGCCATGTCCGACTGCAGCCTCTGGTGGAGGTAGATTACGTATTGATCGGGCTTGCGATGTTGACTGGTCTGCCGGTCGTCATGTCTTCCGGTTTCGCGACTTGACAGGCAGGCCATCTACAATTCTCTCATCCAGCGAAACGGTTAAAGATGAATTCATATCCAGGAGAGGTGAGAATACACCACAAGGTTTATACTGACAGGTGATTAGTTCCTCGCGCACCCGCAACCACTCATGTTTATTGCCGGGCTCTCGCCGCCTACCATCTCAAATCCGAACGTAGGCCGAGAAAGAAGCTCTTCGGTAGCGACAACGGACTCGACTCGGAGACCTTCTGGTGGGACATTTTTGGACACCGCCGTGCCTGCACATTCGCCATCTCCTACGGCCGAAGAATCGTTACCCAAATCGCCTAATGTTGATATGGATCAAAATGGAGAGGGTATACTGGATGTACAGCAACGAGACGAAGAAGGGACATTGCCTGTAGACGAGCGAGACCAACAATTCAATGAGCTCGTGGCCAATCTTAGAGGAGCTTTATCCAAGATGGGAGGGAAAGGAAGAGTATGGCTAGATCCGAAGGGCAGAAAAGAATTCAGAATTCTGTTAGTAGAAAAGGTGTGTGCATTAGCTTCCAAATGACAGCACCTCATGATTAACGCGTAATAAAGGGTGTTCGCCTGCCCATGCGCAAGATTAGCTCTCCTACCACTACTCCCAGCCTTAACGACCCAACAGTGCCGACTGCTCCACATTCTCCACTATCTCCTCTGGTTCCTTCTTCCCCTCTTTATCCTGACGGCCTCATAGCCCCAGTATGGGTCCGCAAGCACGCCGAACTGATCCCATCTGTCTTTGTACTGTTCCTACGGCTTTATGAATCACCTATCCGACATATGCCATCCGATGAAACTGCCGAGGAGACCCAAGCGCGAGAAGCCGAAGAAAAGCAGAAAGAAAAGGAAATGGACGATCTTTTGATCAAGGAAATAGGAGATCGAAGAAGAAAACTGGGTGAAAGGGGAATCAAGCTCACTGTAGTCCTCATGGCAAGCTCTCAGACGCTTGACTCGCCTGCGCTCGATCCTCGATTGTCATACCTGCGTCGCGCATCCGCACTATCCTCCAAGGCTTCGCTGTTTGTTCTCTCCCCTGTTTCTGTAGATCAACTTCCGGATTTCATTTTATCACTTCAAGATGCTCTTTATGAATCTTCTATGGATTACTACAATGCGCACGCCAAGAGGGTTAGGAGAAAGAGGAGTAGGGTACCGGCGAGTATGCCTATACACGCACCGACGACCACCGCACAGGGTTTCAAGGTGTTGGGCCCCCAAGGTTGGGCTGTAAGGTATGATTGGAAGATGGGCTGGTTTGCAGAAGTCAGGGGTGAAGTAGATGTTGCGAGAAGGTAAATCTCCATTCATCCTTTTTAGAGTAAAATGCTAAAGCTTCCGAACATAGACATTATGAGGATTGCTGGAATGAGCTGGCGAAAATGTTTTCGTCTACCACAACGCTTCCACCGAGGACCAAAAGATGGGCTGAAGCCAAGGTTCTGGCTGATTGTGTGGCCGTCAGAGTGAGTTCACTACCCAAGACAATTAGTTGCAAGGTACCAATGAGCTCCTTTGTAGATCTGCAAGCTCTCGCTGTATGAGGGTGACGGATCAAGAGCGTTAAACTCTTTTCATGTCCATCTCAAGAGATTTGGAGATCTTTCGAGGGGTTGGGGAATCGGTGAAGAAACTTTTGAGTTCTGGAGCTGGGTTGCAAGGCAGTGAGTCAAATGTAACAGCCCTTCCGGATTGGTGGCTTACAAAGATGCTGCAGATACCGTGTCTTCGCCGAATTACTGGAGATGGCTCAACAACACAACCTGCGTATTATTATCCCGCCGCCTACTTTCCCAACCCTTGAGTCTTCGGCAGGGCCTCAATCTCTTTCATACCTTGCCACGCCTATCTCTTCTCAAAACCCGACACAGGTACTTCAACATCCGGCCTATTATTACTACACGGCTGCCTGCGGAACCTTAAAGAGACAGGAGAGATTCAAAGAGGCATTAGATTGCGAAGTGAGTTGAACAAAGTTCTTCAGCAGATAGTTGCTGACAAGCGTCGAACTTTCTTTGAAAGAACGATGCAATGGGGTCTGAAGCTGCAAAATCCAGTGGATACGTCTCTTCCACTGCTCCAGGATTCGCAAACGAAAAGAAGGTCGACCATGCGGCTCTTGTAATTGAGGTGTGTCCTATGCAATTGACATATCTTCGTCTATTATATGGTACTAACACACATTGTACAGCTCTTTTCGAAAGCGTACTCCCTCCTCAAAGATCTTCCATCGCCTTCAAACCGCACCGCACTCTATATTGCTTATCGCATAGCTGAGACATACAACCTTTCAGGACAACATGAGATGGCCATTCGGTTTTTCGACCGTATTTCTCACAGTTTCAAAAATGAAAAGTGGACGGAGCTTGTTCAGGGAATCAGAAAAATGTGGTACGAGAGTGCGAAAGCGGCTGGTTCTGTAGACGGCGTAGGGAAACTTTTGTTGGAGATGATGTGTGCTGGTATGTGTGGAACAGACCATGCAGTCGAGTTGGGAACTGAATGTCTTTTGTTTAGGAAGCGGGATCAATGACGAAGAGCGAGAAGGGCTCCAGGAGGAGTTTTTCACGTTGTTAAAGGTACTTGAGAAACAGTCCGACTATTTCAATTAAATAGATCCTTACTAATATGATCATGGTTCCTTAAACAGACTACCAGCCCTTCAAATACGAATCCAATAGTGATCGACATGGATGGACCATCTGACTCAGAATTACGTGAGTAATCACCTATTGGACGCCGAGAGGCGGATGAAAGGGGTGGGGCTGACTTTTTTTCGATAATCAGTGGATGTTCGAGCTGGGTTTTGGCAAGCTGAAAGTGTGGTATCCAAATCTGTACCCTATCAAGTAACGCTTCGCTGTCCTGACAACGTGATTATTGGTGATCTTGAATTCAACAACCTGGAAATCCGCTTTTCGGATGAACGGCCTCCTGTTACATTTGTATCAAGCAACTCGGTTGTGGACGAACCAATTCAGATCATCACCACCGACTCTGGCCAAGCGTCTCTGAGATGGCAGCCCAAGCAGACGCTCGTTATTAATGGACTGCTTGCATCTTCGTTAGAAGGTGAAGTACAGTTAACGTCAATCAAGCTGGTCTTGAAACAAGGATCTTGGACGTTTGAATTTGTTTTTATCCCCGGGGAGATATCCGAATGGACAACCAAAAAAGGTGCTTCAGACTGTGGAGAGAGACTGGCAACTTCCGTCTTGTAAGCATTTCGACATTCTTTTTCGTTTTCGTTCTTTTTTTTTTTTTGAATGGCATGAAAGGAACTGTGCTAAGTTTTACCGGGTTTGAAGTTTCGGTCCACAACCTCATGCTGTTGATCTTCAAGTCTTACATCATCCTTTTGCCTTTGTGGGTGAGACATTACCCATAGAGGTGAAGGTGGCAAACAACGACGACAGGAAGATGAACGTCGCTCTGTCGGTTTTCTTGCAGCCAACGGAGGACGGGGAGGACGAAGGTGAGTATGATCCAAGAAATGGAGTTGTTCGAAAATCGCTAAATAGTGTGCACCGTTAGGATCGATTATCGAAGCGGGAGAAAACCGATCTTCAACACTTCTTCAGAACATCCCCCTTGGTCTACTGGAGCCTGGCGCATCGTCATCCCAATCCATCAAGCTATTTGTCCCGAAAGAATGTACCAAGATTGTCGACTTTTCTCTACAGTCTACAACCCAAATTCCTTCTCCCTCCAACTCGCTCGACACATTTCCCACTCTAGACAGAACGGAGGAGGTTAGCCGTACAGTGGTTATACCCGTTCCGAGGCCATTTGTGGTTGAAAGCAGTGTCAAGCTGACACATAAAGGAAAAATAGGTGGTGAAGGGGTTGTGGGATTGACTGTCAAAGTAGGAGGGCCTAGGGGGATGATCGTAGAGGGTTTGGAATTGGTTGCAAATGCAGATGATAAGGAAGTCAAGATGAGGTCAAGCTCACTTGAAGGTGCACAATTCCCTGAAGGTATGGGCGCTCTCGAGATTTTTTTTTATTTTTAATCTTATCGCCTGACTAATATGGGTCATAGAATGGAACGAAGAAACATCATATGGTGTTTGGGCGGTCTTCGACTTGGCACCAGGCCATAGAGGAGCTGCAGGCAACCCTGTGCAGATACCGGCTGAACTTGTTTTCAGTTGGCGAAGGTGAGCGCTCTGTCAGTTTCAGGGGACCAACCGTCAGCTAAATTGTCCAACATTGTCAGTAGCGAATCTTCCGATTTGTTGATCAAGACAAAACACCCACTTCCACCGCTCTTCATCCCGCCTCCGACAGACTCTTTCCTCATTTCGACACTTCACCTTCCAACGCCTCCTATTGTCCCACGTCACTCTGCCTTCCCCCTTACCGTCACAGTCCTGAACACCCACCCTAATTATATCTCGTCTCAAGTGTCGGTCACTGTCGATACGGCCGAAAACTTTGTTTGGGTAGGAGACCGCAATGTTCGATTACCTGAGATCCTGCCTGGGAAAGAAGTGGCGGTGAAGCTCGAGTGCATTGCTCTTGGAGGGAGTGGATGGGTCAAGGTCCCCAAGATAAGCATTTGGGATGGAACTGGGGAAGAAAGGGAAGAAGTACGGATTCGAGGAGATGGGATAATATATATACAGCCATAGTATAGCAGGGCATAATTTATGCTTATGGGCATGGGCATGTAGAAGCGTTTCAGACGTTGAGAGAGATCTTTACACTACGACGGCAGTGGTTGAATGAAACGTACGTAACAAGATTGCGTGACCTGCTTCTGATTTCCTCGTTATCCTAAACATGGTTTGGAATTGAGGCATTGTTTTATGATCAAGTTGTACCAGTCGAATCATGTTACGTGGATGGGCGCAAGGTCTGAACATATACATATAAGAATGCTGTAGGAAGAGTTGCCGAAAAGAGCAAGTGGTATTTGAATGTACGTATCCGTCCAGCAAAAAACCAGTTGCTGAAGCCAGCAAAACCTTGGCGAATAGGTGTCCCAATCCGTATGCGTTCCGCATCGTGCATAATGAACGTGTGATTAGCGTGGGAAAGCTGGCTGTGTGCTTCGCAGAAGACCGATGTCTGATGGTTAAGCGCGGTCCTTCCCCCTTCCTTCCCCCTTCGTGTTTTACTTCCATTTCCGGCTGGTTCTCTGCTCTGTTCCCTGCTGTACGCCCAAAGGACCCAGCTCTCCACCGTCATCTGCCATGTCCCTGCGACGCGTCACCTTGCGACATGGCCCTCTTCTGCGCGCTCCCCCTGGCGTCTCTCCCGGATAGCCCCATGAATTCCCTCTCCGCTCGGACACATCTTACGGGCATCTTACAACTGACAAATGGGCTTGTCAGCTCTCGTCACAAGTAACTCACTTTCATAGCCACAGCCGTTCTTGTTCTCCTTCCTTCCTCCCTTTCTCTACCCCCTTCCTTTCCATTCCTTTCTGCGGGATAATGGAATCTCATCCGTCCGCCATGGCCCACAACAGAACAAACACCCACAGATATCCCACTCTTCCCATTCGCCAACATAATTTTGATTTCTCCCCACGCACCCACCCGTTTGCAACCTCCAGGCCTCCGCTCATCAACAACTCTGATCCCACCAGCGAATTCATGTACCAAATGCCACTCATGCAGGGCGTCGGAAAGAGCATGTCAGAAGGAGGAGGCATAGCATACTCTGGGTCGCTGGAGTGAGTTCATGCCTCTTTATATGGTTGTTTATGTGTTGTGTTTTTCTTGGTGATGGCGAAAGGTTCATCTCATCATTCGACCTGAACGCATCTCAAAGCTCTCATCTTAAATAATTTTTGTCCCGTCTTGTGTCCCCGCTCTCCATCAATATGAGAATTGCTTCCCTCGCCGTGAATGCACCAGCACTGTACGGGGAAAACGGCTTCTGTTTGGCCGATGATCCGGATGATGCTGTTGTCAGAGAGACAATAGGCCAGGGTGCCTTTACAGAGTCTTTTTGTGTGGTGAGGATCAACCGGTCATCATTATAATCACTTTGCTTCCCTATCGCTCTCCCTTTTTGCATCCTCATTTTCAATTCTCTTCAGCGTTTGGAATTCGTTATACTAACTGTATCTAAGCCTAAACGCCTTGAACGAGCGTCTCCAAGGTCTTGGTCTCAACTTTGACGAACGATTAGAATCTCTCGGAAGCCTCGACATTGCCGACCAGCCTCGTCCTCCCAAGGTCAACGGTCAGTCACAAGTATACTCACCAAGCAGGTACGAACGACCGCCTAGTCGAGCAAATCAACTTCCTCAGGCTCCGCTCACCAAGCAAACACCCGCTACCAAGCTAACGTCCGCTACCGATCCACTGACCGCCCGCACTGGATACATATCCACTCCGTTGCTTGATCCCAACGAACCGGATCCCAATCAACCCTATCGTTGGACCTATCCATCCGTAACTGAACTCGCACCCAACGACTCTGTCAGCATGTACCGGCCAGCTCGTGCGCCATCGATGGTCAGATCTGGCCGCAGAGGTGGCACAAATGTTGATCCGGGGGAAGACGCGATTACTCCAGGCCAAATGTACGATGAGATACATGAGCAAGATGGCGAGTCTTTCTGGTCTCAAGATAACGTCACTCAGGGTACACCCAAAACAAGCAGAAGTTTCGAGGAAGAGATGACTGTGGGGCCTACCAGTGTATGGACACGAGGCGACATGTAAGTAATCCGTTACGCAATACTCTTTATTGTGTCACCATAGCTGATTGTACTTTATTGTTTTAGTGGTCAAAATATGTATGATATGCGCGACCGTCTTCTTGATGCTGAAGCTCGCCGTGACCAAGAAGCCATGACTTCGCTTCGTCGTCAAATCTCTGAAGCTCAAGAGCTTGCTGCGACAACTGCACGATTGGATGCAGCAGAAAAGCAGCTCCGTGAACTTCAAGCGAGACTCATTGCAGAGCAGGTTGCTCGCACTCAAATCGAGCAAGAGGCAGGACTGAGAGAAGATGAGGTAAAAAACTACCAAAATGAATGGGCCAATGCAGTGAGAGCTTTACGCAGAGCTAGGGAGGAAGGTAAGAAAACAGACGAGGAAAAAAGGAGGATCCAGAGATGCTTTGAGGAAGCGAGAGATAAGTAAGCCATGTGGAACCACATGTACACGCTTTCGGTGTGCTAACGGAAACGCAGGTTGTGGAAGTACCACGAGGCTCTGCGGGTACGCGAAGCAAGAGCCCAAGGCAAAGAAGAAGGCCGAGCGGAGGCATGGCAAGAGGCAGAGCGCTGGATGGGCGGTTGTCCCCCCATCCCGGGCGTCGAACCCATCCCAGCTGTTCCTGGCGCGGTGCTTCGTCAAACGCCTATGACCGGTCCACTGTACCTGCAATCACCCCAGCTGCAATCGCCTACGGCAAACCCATTCCAGCCCAAAACTGGAAATGTCCAGCCGCACCCTTCTCATCAACATCCTCAGCAGCAGCAGCAGCAGCAGCAGCAGCGACAACAACAGCAACAACAACAACCACCACCGCAACAGCCCGTACCGCCGGCACAATTGCCCATGCAAAGCATCGCCCAATTATTAGAATGGCTTGCAAGCAACCCAGGAGCATTACCTCAGGCCCTGGGGAACCAGGATCAGCCGCAAGTTCATCAAAACGTACATCCTCAGCAGCAGTCTGCACAGCATGATGGAGCGGCTGCTCAGTACATGGGTAAGACAGAGACGCCTCCACAGATGCAGCAAATGCCTTCACAAGTATGCCATCAGCAGCAGCAGCCTGCGATAGTCCCAGTGATGATGCCTGTTTCACAGTCTCAACCCTTGGGGCACAGTAGCCAAGTGCAGCAACAGATGCAACAGCAAACGTATCGCACAGCAGGTACTCAACAATACTCTCAACCACATCAACCTACCTCAGCCCGCTCACAGGGAAAGCGACCTCCCCGTAACATTCCAAATACGCAAACGACCATATCCTCACATGTCAACGCTCAACCGGCAGGCCCCGCACTAAACTCTCATACAGCAGACAGCTATCTGGAACGAGTCGATCATGATCCAGGATTAAAGAAGTTGATGGCCGGGGTAAGGAGTAAGACTGTGCATACCTCTCAAGTTCCTACTGCTGCCATGACTGAGCTTGAACCTGGTCGGCAGCCTCTCACGGCTACCAGATCGCAATTTGACGACAAGCCCCTCCCTCCTCTCACATTAGATACCCATGGCGTTACCCGCTCTCATACTGTCCGTGCACCCCCCAAGGATTCTATCGCTAACAACAACCGCCGACCTAGAAGGATGAGTCTTTCAGAGGGCCTGCATAACCATGACCATCATCATCAGAGGCCCATGAGTCAAATTCCAGATGGGGACAGATATCCCATTTTCCCTCTTCCAGGGCAAAGCGGGGGGCACAATGGGTTTGGAACTGTTGAATCGACCAATATTGATCATGCCGCGTGAGTATATATATCCTTCCAAGTTTGCCAAAATAGGAACTAACCGCCTAAAAGTCCTCTTGAACTATCCAATTTCCGATCTCCCAACTCTGAATATCGTGGTGGGCGCGCATCCGATTGGAGCACTCCCGCTAGACTTAATCGTGGCCCCGCCGCTCCTTCAGCCGTCCGTAACAAAGTTGCTAGTGCTTTGCGGAAAGATATGGATATTGAGCCAGAGCTGGAAGATATCGAAGAAATGGGTGAAAATGAGAGATTTACCGACATGCCTGCTGGACAGGTGAGTGATGTGTTGAGGAGGGATTGTGACAGCACGCGCTGACAGAACCGAAAGGTACGGCCACCCATGGAGCAACATGGTGAACAAATGTTTAGGCCTATGCCTTCTCAAGTCGACAGGAGCACATCCGGCCCTCCCAGACCTGCACCTTCCATGCCTAATATGAGGCATCGGGTCCAAGTAGGTCATGACTATGGCATGTCCAAGGAATGAAATTAGCTAATTACCCCTTCCAGCCTGTAATGCCAAAGCCTCTTGGGCACTCTCGGACCCGCTCGGAATCTCATCCTGGGGTCCACCACCACCCTCAACCTCACTCCATCGCTGCCTTATATAATGCTCATCAGACGGACTCGGCAGCTAGGGCAAATGACCGGCTTCCTGAGCCTGAATCCCTCTACCGTCCCCCTAAATCACACAGCCTATTCATTCCCCCACAATTGGCTTCAGCAGGTGTGAGTAATGAGGTTGAGGACGTGCACGGCGGGAGGCACAGTGCACTGGGTTTGAGTGGAGTAGGAAAGAATGACCAAGGGAGCGACGGGATAGCAAGAATGGACGTAGGTAGAATGAAGGCTCCAACTGTAGGTGGAAAGAGGAGGAGTTGGTATACATGAGCTTATTCCGAGCCTCTCCACCTTTTGACCAACGTTTTACCATACCTTCCTTATATTCAACCACCGGCATCACCGTCGATTCCATTGTCACTTGAAAATCCATGAAACCCAAAGATTACCGTCCAACCTCCTGTACGTACAAGGTTCCGAGATGTCCTTCAACATTAATTATCAAGGTCAAGATTCCAAGCTTACAAGATGATTTATATGCTACTATGCCTGACTCATAACTTTTATAATCATATGTCTTCCACCGACGGATAGTCTTCGAGATCGTGATCCAATGACCCTACCATCGCTGCAATTCCATCTCAAGCTTCACTGCAGTCCCAAATTTCACCTACAAATTTCCAGCCTCCAAATTCTTTCCCTGCGGCAACTGGGGTTGGAGAAGGTATGCATACAGGTAGGGTAACCATTAGCCTGGATACGCCTCCTGGCCAGAAGGGCCATAGCAACGCTGTTAATACTTTGCCGTCCCCATCTGTACTTTCATCACGCGCCAAATCTCATTGTCATCGTATACCTTTCTTCCATCGTCGCTCTGATTCTCAGAGCCGCGAACCATCCCAGGCTCAGCTTCCAAATTCTGGCAGCGACTCCTCCGCCGCTCATACACGAACCCGAAACAGCTACTCACACACCCTTTCACGACCCCATCCGCCTCCAATTTTACCTTCTGCCCCAAACCATACGTATCAGTCTCGCCAACCTTATGAGGTCCCTCTTCCTGCTTCGAGAAGTGTAGCACCGACGGCGTATAGCAGGACCCCCGACGATACTCCGACTTCAATTGATACATTAACGAATGAAGTGCGGACAATTGACTTTGCCAGAGAAATATCGTTGCCTACTAAAGGAGAGACCGTGTATGACGCCAAAACCACGGTGGCTGTACGTTTTCCGTTCCCGATAGTCGTGGAGCGCTTGGACTGACGAATGGTGTAGACCGAGGGAGGTAGTGACCAGCCCGTCTTCCCACAATGGACAGCTTCCCGCCAACTTCGTCGTCGACCGATAGCGTCCATCACCGGAAAAAGTAACAAAGACAACGGTAACAGTGCCAGTGGGATGGAAGTAGATCCGAGATCGTATCCACTTCCGCCATGTCGATCAACCATGAAGAAGGCATCCAGTGAGCGTTTCTTCATTTTGAGGCATTTGGGATGAGAAGAGACAACTGATTCTGAAGACCAGCATATGCAGCATCAGTACCACCCATAGAGGAGGTCACTGAACCTGAAAGTGGAAGAGATACTATAAGAAGAAGCCGCGTATTGGGTACGGTCGCTTCCTAGCTGCCCATACTTTGTCAAGCCCGTCTGCGTTACAACTGAAGCTCCATTAAAGTTATTGATTATATCAGACGATATGCTTAGTAGATGGTGGTATGTCTTTGAATCTCTTTCACCACACTGAACACGTATCGATGATCGCTGCTATTATTGCTACTGCCTTGTTTATGACGATTAGAGTGTTGAATTAAAGACAACTTAGCATGGCCCCAGTACGTCTTGCTTGGTCAAGAATAGCGGAGCTCTATCTAGCCATTCACTGATGCGCGCCTGCCATCTCTCAGTCTCTAGTTGTTCGCGTCCGCTGTGACTGTGAGCGCTTGCTTCGAGTCTGACCAGTCTACGCGCTTCCCTGTTCAGACATATTTTAAGGCTGGTCCGGCCTCCCGGGCTGCCATACTTATGAAAAATGAAAACAGCTCTGCATCGACCTCGTAAGGTACCATCCCAGCGGCCCCCCATATAATGCTTGCTACGTAGAAAAGAAAACAATGGCGATATCGTGCAAGGCGTGCTTTGTCACGGCACTAAGAATCGTCTCATGATCCATTTAGAACTTATATATCTCCTTCCCTCCTAACCCCAGCTCTCGAAGAACCCCCTTCTTCCCGTCAAATGCCTCCTCCATCTTGGGCGGCCCACACAGGAACACCTTCATCCCTCTCGCATCACCTAGCCGTCCCTCACACCGCTTTATCGCCTCTTCCAACATCTCTCGACTCACATGCCCCTTCCTGAATTTCTCCCCTTCGCCCATCTTTCCGGTTCCCGAGACGGCGTAAGTCACCTTCAACCTCTCCGGATATTTCTGTTCCAACTCCTCGAGTTCATCCTTAAGCACGATGTCATTCATTCCGTTCACGCCCCACAACAGCTCTACTTGCTTCTGATCGCCGGCATGAGCCGTGAGAATCTCGCGGGCTAAGGAGTAGATGGGCGTAATGCCCCCGCCACCTGCTACGAGAAGGACAGAGCGCGGCTGCGTAATGGGGAAGTGGGAAATCACACAACCACGTGACAACGTTCCATCCAAAACCGCATAATTATCCCACGCTCCCTCTCTTTCATCGGCATCCGTGATCATGGCACCACCTGCCAAGCTCGCAAGCTCTAGTTCCGTTAACCACTGGTATAAATGACACAATAATAATGTTGTCCGTCCGCGCTGTTTACGATCTGTATTCTGCGACGCCTTGCAAACGCTACAATATCGAGTGAACTGTAAGCCTACCCTCTCACCCCTTCCGGCAACTGTGTGCTAATAATCACAACTCTTCCAGAAATACTCTAAAGTCAACGCTCACAAAGCTTCCGCACTCTGGACTCTATATCGCTGGGATGTTATCGTCTCTCAGAATGGCGCAAATCGTTGGGGTGTCAGGTGCGATGTGGCTCTCTGGTAGGCACACTCGTCTCCTCGTTTTCTCGCTCGATCTTGCACCTCGATAAGATTCTTTGAAAGGATCTATGTCCTTGACAGACTTCTTTTACCGTGTTCCACGCCTTCCTGTCTGACTCCCACTCGCTTAGGCAACATTGTGACTCTATCACTGATCTCTATCCCTGCACTCCAGCGTTCCGCACTGGAAGACGCGTTTCAGCCCTTACGCTTGCAAAGGAAAGCGCCAGACTTTCGAGGCTGGAAAGGCACAGAACCCACCCGTGGCCGCCGTAGTCGCGTCTGCCTTTGCGTATCTGGCGTGGTCAGCTCGCTCGGGAAGTGCTTTCCATAAGTCTTTCCCTCGGAGCGCCACTATTTGGTATTCGACAGCAGCGGTTCTGACCTTTGGGCATCGTGCCATATACAATACTTGCAATGACGAAGACCAACAATGCCTTAACTCAGGCGAGTAATGCGAAGCCAGGCGAAAAGGTCGATGATCTCGAGGCTAGGGCTTTGACAAGCAAATGGATCCAGTTGAACGCAATGAGAAGCTGCCTTCCACTCGCCGGAGGTATCGTTGCGCTCGTCGCTGCACTCGCTTGAGATCCCTGTTCGCCGATGTTAAGTACTACTACCCTTGTTGGCTAAAACGAGGCTCGCCTGGGATATTTCAGCGCATATGTAGTATCGCAGTCTGCTCGAGACTCTAGTATATTTGTTAATGAAGTTCGGCCTGCTGCTTAGGTTTCGTATACTGGCTTTGATCTATGCAGAACAGTGACTGTGTCTCGGTTGAACAGTGGACGAGTTCAATGACCAGGCTTCTTCGCTTGATTACCTGCTGGCTCCTCATTTTAGGGTCTTATTTTTTTGTCGCGACGCTTAAAAAGTGCGATCACATCTAATTAAGGACTTCTTACACTTCTTCATGACAACGCTATTCAAAATATTATACTTTCACTGACATTTGCGTGCTAGCAGACAGAGGCGTTTCTTTTGTACAACTACTAGCTACATCCTTATGAAAGAATTACTGGTCAAGCGCTTCCTTAGCGTGCTGTTTAGCCTCGCCAGAGACGTTGGGGTTCTTCAAGGCACTGAACAATTGTGTTAAGATTCGAATTCCATTCAACCAGTAACAATTACTTACGCTTTGTAACCACCAGCTACCCGATTGGAATGGTGATCATTGTTGCTCTCTTCCTTGGGAACTTCGTCGACCGCTTCGTTACCACGGTTCTGGTAGTCGTCGATAACATTGGAAGCATTCTCTTTGGCCTCATCAGACACCCGAGGGTTGTTGAGGGTGCTGTCAACTCGGTCAGCTTCCTATGGTGAAGGTCTCAAAAGTGGTATAAATTGCTTACGCCTTGTAGCCGCCAATAACTCGGTGGTCGTGCTGCTCAGACATAGTGTTTGATGTGTTGTGTGTGGATAAGGTTGTTCGAAAGTAGTAGTGGAAAAGGCTTTCTTGAACTTGGAAGAAAAGTGTTGGGAGGGAAAAGAGGTGGCTCTTGGGGCTGGCTTTTATACCTTGCAGGGGCAAAGGGAGATGGATTTTGAACGAAAGAATGATGTATGACTAAACGTCATTGAAAACACGACACATGTCATAATGTTGGCGATTTGGCATTTTGAAGTGGGAAGTGGAGAGAGAGGCCACTAACTTGACATCACCATGCCACAACCCTTATTGCGATCTATGATGTGCCGAAGAAAGCTTGATCGCAAACCCAAATATGAGGATGACGTTGATGGACCTATTGATAGTGGAGATAAGGCATCGCCGAAACGACCACTAGCCACTGCAGAGCAAAAAAAAACAAATGCCACATATCATGTGCTTCACTGCATTCAATTTATCAACAACCGTGCTACGCGTAACCACGCGTGCTATTTATTGTTCAGAGGCACTTCTGCATTTTACAGCGGATGCTTGAAGGGTGACAGGTGAGTTGAATCTTGTCAGATACTAACCATGATGATGTTGGAGTCGCAACAAGTACGCAATGCCTCGGTTCAACGTCCGAAATCCCTGTCTTCTGCTCGCTGCTTGCAGTTCTATCCTTCCATGCTAGCAAAGAGCGTTATAGGACAAGCATTGCATTATTGGAGTGAGGTCCATGTCATCATCAATCGTCATATAATGTTCTCGACTCCTCTCAATCTCGCATCTAGATTCGACGATGAGGTGATGTTGTCCTGAAAACATGATAACCGAAGGAGAGAAGTTATCGACCCGAACGTGAGAGTGGAGTGCACTTTGGATGCACTTGTGCTTGCATTTTGTATTAGCAGTTGGATGATGCCCATCATTCTGGGGTTGAATTGAAGGATTACTGGCCCTCTTTTGTTACTGGTGGTTGGTGGGGCGTATAAGAAGGGTACTCGGCTGGCGGCTGAGATGGCCCTTACGCGTAACGCGCTATCTCGCTCATTACGTTGTCGTAGTAATGTTTGCAAACACCGACCTCCACCGACGCGTTTCGGCAAGTTTCCACAAGGCAGCTAAATATTTACTATTATTTATTTACATCATCCGGGCAGGCGGTGATTGCCGCCTCCTTTTCTGAGAAGTGACGTGGAAATGTCATGATACTCAAGAACTCTCCACGTCATGACTTGCGCTCAACAGAGAAGAACCGAGGCAGTCACCGCAAGCGACCGATATAGTCGTAGCTAACTACTTTTTGGTCCAGCAGCACTCACCCTTTGCCTCGAAGTTAGCTATTGGAAACATATACTAAGGCCTGGATATTAAGTCCTGGAAATAATGGCCTTCTCCTCGATTTCATCCCAGATCCGCACTCTCACACAGCCACCACCTCCCAGCGCATTGGCATCTCAGATCAGAGTCCATGTAGACGCACATTTCTCTGATGTAGCTGCTCTTGTTAAGCATACTCATGGGGACCGAACGCAGCCTAGTAGCGGATTAGGGAAGAAGAAAAGGAAAGGCCTCAATGATGAAATATCGTACTGGGAGAGAAAAGACACCAAGGCTGCAAAGGAGGTATGTATTGGATTTTAAAGACAACCCGTACTCATACCGGCCATTAGCTTCAGGAGACAAGCAAGGCGCTTCCGTCTCTTCTTTCAAACACTCAAGACTCCCTACAACAACTTCTTCAATCAGCCCAAGAATTATCTCTACAAAGATACAATCTGGCCGACAAGCTCTCGGAGCTTATTGGTGACATATCGGGGTCAGTAGAGGGACAAGGAACTTTGGACGCCGAAGCAAAGGGTAGAGACAAGCATAAAACGATCTTAAATGAAATTGAAGGGTTGCAGAATGACCTAGGAAACCTTCAAGCTGGTCTCGCGTGGACGAACATGTTGGAAGAAGCCGTCGCGTTGAGGTAGGGCAGATCTTTACTTGCCAAAGATCCGAGCTAACGCATCTGTCAGTGACTCCACTCTGAACCCTCAAAACCATAAGCCCTCGCCCCTGGCAGCCTTACCCCATTATAGGCGTCTCCATGCCCTAGTGGAAGGGATGACCAGATCTTTGCCGAAAGAGATGGGCCTTTTGCGTATCGTGATGGATATCAAAGAGCAGACGTGGCAAGGGTTGAAGGATATCATGTCTGAGTAAGCGACAGCTTCCGCCTGAGCGCCCTGACCGCTAAACAAACAATGAATAGGAACCTGTTAATCGCAAGCGAAGCGTTAGGTTGGCCGAAACAGGTTGTTTATGAGAGTGTACCCTTGGAAGCAAGGCGTTTGTTTGAACGAGCATTTCAAGACCTTCTGTATCTGCAAACGGAGTGTGTTGCTTCCCTTATAAAATAATGCCTTACATAGGTACTGATATGCGGCACAGAAAAGAATCTCTTGAAGAAACTGGCGCTTCCAAGCACCCACAATGGTCCTTTGGAACGGGTTTATATCCCTTACAGGCCTTGGTGCACCCGATCGAATTGAGATTTAGATATCATTTCATGGGAACCAAAGGTACGAATAGAATTGACAAGGTAATTCCGTCACATTATTCCTTTTCCAACAAATGCTCACTAAGATACAGCCAGAATGGGCTTTTGCCAATATTCTTGACCAGATGTACATTCACCAGGCATTCCTTACCACTTACATTCAAACACTCACGTCTCAGGCCGGGTACACTTCAGTAACTGTCAAGTCCGAGTTTACCCTTCTCCTCCTCCCTATCCTCCTTTCACTTTTACGGGCTCGTATACCTCACCTTTTGGATCACCCGGCCCTGTTGGCGCATACTGTATATCAGACTGTTGTGTTTGATGAAGCTGTTAGGGGTGGAGGGTTTGATTTAAAAGCTACAAGCTTGTACGAGGTCAGAGATGCACCACCTTGGGAAGGTCTCGTCGGCGTTGTCCTTAGGGAGGATGATTGGTTTGAACGATGGTTAACAGGGGAGAAGAAGTGTAAGTTATCCCATTTTCGGGAAAACAACATGCTAACCCGGTGTAGTTGCAAATACTCGCTTGCAGGAGATTATCTCTGCGAACGATGCCTGGGTCATCAGTGAAGAGTTGCCTGAGGAAGACGAGGGACTATCTAACATGCGTCCGACTATCAGCTCTCGTCAGGTGAAAGGACTCGTTGAGCAAATAATTGGTAGGTGATATTCAGCATCGTCACGGGCAACGCTGCTGATTGAGAACAGATCGTTATGCCCCACTCCCTGAATTAGAATACAAGCTCCCTTTCCTCCTTACCATCCAATTTCCTATCCTTGCAACATATCAAGCCCGCATTTCTGGCTCGCTAGATGCTTTTGAGACTCTCTCATCTGCTTTCGTCAGAGCGGTCCCAGGAGCCCTATCTGGAAACACAAGAACCGGGATCAATTTTGATCAGAGGACTCTAACCAGCGGGAAGGTTGGTGTTGAAAGGCTGGTGAAGGCGTTGTTAAGCTCAGACTGGGTTGGGGAAGCAATGCGCAAGTGGGCTGATGGGATAGTAAGTTACTCTACCTGGGAAATGTATGATAATAACATCTGGTAGTTCTTTGTGGAGCTATCCAATGACTTGCAAAACTCTACAGCCCTCAAATGGAAAATTCAATCAGACCCCCTCGTGCCGCAATCCATCAAAGCACCCACGGCGGCTGACACCTCATACCAGCCTGCATCAGTATTTGACGTGTTAATTGGACAATATGAACAGGTAACCAGAAGAGCAGAAGATATGATCGTCAAACTTGTAACGGTAGAGGTGGAAAATGAATTGAAGCAGCATTTAACGAGGTTTGCTTTCCACGTCTTCCTATCCACGAAAAGAAAGCTGACGGAGAACAGGCGATGGGATAATCCTCCATCGGCAGAACCCACCAATCTCTCAACTCATTTCGTCTCTGCTCTCACGATGTATACATCACACATCTCTACCCTTTTGTCACTTCTTCCTTCTCTCACCGCCGCCCGTCTATATAGACGTATCGTAGACGAACTTTCCAGGCACATTCTGCAACGCGGTGTGTATTCTGGATGGTCAAAGTTCAGCGAAAGGGGCGGACAAGACTTCCGAGAAGAGATTAACGAATGGAAGGAAGTCACTGCCCAAGTTTTCAGGAGTAACCGATGGTACAAGGATGTATGGGCGATCCCATATGATGCTCCCTGGAACAAACTCGTTTATGTTAGCAAACTTCTGTCTCTGCCAACAGCACCTTTGCCGCAATCAGAGAACGACCAAGAACCAACGTTTTCTCAAGCGATGGCCGTTGCCTGGACAGACGGTTCCGGTTTGGTCGAGTTTGAGAAAAGGCTAGGGATGGAGATGGGAAAGGAAGAGATGCAAAGAATTTTAAGAAGAAGAATGGAATGCTGGCGTTAACGCTTGTAATGTGTAGATGTAGTTCCAACATGTCTTGTGTTGATGCATTCACTTTTGTCTACCGTGCCACATTTTTCACCCCAACATGATGTACATTGAATAATTGCCTTCCCAATCAGTACCTTCCGCTTCTGTGTCCCCCATATCTTCTGTCCCTTTCAGCTGTAAACAGTATTAGCATCAGATGCTGAGAGGCTACGACGACGGCGAGACTTACGTTCATAATATCCTCTACTTTGCATGGGTGTTGGGGCGGGCCCTCTGCTGATAGGAGGAGGTGCAGGGGGCATACCTGCACCTGGCAGTGAAAGTCCGCCGAAAAGCTTCATTATATCGTCAGGACGGAAAACAGGGCCTGATTGGGGTCAGCATCTATACACTCAACGCTGCGTCACCGCCTATCTTACCATCAAATGAACGAGCATTGGGAAGTTGTGCCATGAACCACGCCAAAGGCTTTTCTAGACCGCTCCTGTCTTTGTCGCCCCCATACGCCCCACTGGGAGGTGTTGCATACGCTGGTCCTGCACCGAGATGAGGTGGTGGAATGCTTGATGGGGCCTTGACAGGTGGGATTGAGTCGCGATATCGGCCCGGAGGAGGACGGTCATCACGCTCAGCATAACGGCGAGGGGGAGATTGTGCACGGTGACGTTTGGGGGAACGAGAGAATTCTGCAGAGGAAGGCCGTCGTGGGGGGATATCGTCGGGAGCAGAACGTTTGTATGATTCTTGAGGAGGCTGTACTGGGACAGGGGCGGCAATAGGGGCGGGAATGGAAGCAGTAGGCGGCGGGAGAGCAGGGGCGACGGCAGGTACGGGAGGCACAGCAACGCCCATTCGAGCACGGTTGAAGCCAAGATCTCGAATAGCAATTTGATCGATTCCGTTGTATGACCACCTTTGCGCGAAACGCTTGAGAGGAGCATCCTCGGGGAAGACTTCAGAAAAGCGAGCTTCAAGCTTGTGTACCGCAGACAGGTCACCGTAGGTATACTCATAACGAGCCCAAGCATCCCACAAAGGTCGAGCCTTGTCGCCCATAATCCTGACAGCCGAACGTTCAAAGAGAGCTCGGGCGTCTATACAGAGAATAAATATTTGCAGGAATTAAGCATGTGAAATGAAACGCACTGTTATCGTCATTAATCGACAAAAGGAATTGAAGGTATTTGATCACATAATCAACATCCTCGGAGAACTGCTTCAAACCCAATTCAAAAATTCTAATAGCAACGGCGGCGTCCTTGTTGGTGTGAAATTCCATTAAAGCTTTACTGCCGTTAGTCTCATTATGTTGCGAAGATAACTAAACCCTATTGCTCACCTGACGCTTCAAATACGTGCCACGTAAGATGAGGCGACTTTCGAGCCTTTCCAAATACTCCTCTAGCGGCTTTGATACCCTATTTGTATTTATTAGCCTACTCCTTGCGAATATGCCTCAAGAAATTAAGCTCAACCAACCTCTGCCCTGCGAGCAAACCTCATGTACATTATCCACACGACACTTATGCCAACCATCAGTTCTTCGATATCCTTCCCTCTCCTTTGCGCCACAAGCTCCCCTCTCTGTTCCCGTTCCTCCACGAGCCTCTGGATATCACTGATGTCATTACCGTCAACGTCAATGCTGTCGCCAACGGCAGCTGCTGCTGCAGCCTTTTCAGAGCCGGGGATAGAGGGACCGCGAGCAATCTCAATTTCACGAGCGACGTTCTGACGGAGCTCATCGACTTCGGGATTCAACTTAGAGATGAGAGTAGTATAGAGTGAATGACAAGTCGGAAAAGCTTTGCGCTCTTCTTGAAGTTCAGCGTAAGCAAACGTGAGAAGGAAGCTGAGGTTGTTTAGTTCTAGGTCTGGAGATGACGAGGGATAAGCTTACCTTTTAGGACA
>NC_026746.1:740000-795000 GCF_000149245.1 Cryptococcus neoformans H99
CACCTTCTGCGTCTTCGGCATCTGTAGCACCCGCCCCTCTTCCGTCAAAACGGCTGATTCAAACAAACTGGATGGATAAACATCGGCATGCTCTAGGATCCTACGAGTATCTGTGTCACGTAGGCGAAGCACAGCAATGGATTGAAGGCTGCCTTGAGGAGGAGTTACCTTTTGGTGTAACGGAAATGGAGGAGGGACTGAAAAACGGTGTCGTACTGGCCAAATTGGCGAGAGTGTACGAAGGCGAGGAGGTTGTGAAGAAGATCTGGACGGTATGTGCTTTGTGAACAAGAATGAAATCCTCAAGGACTTAAGCTTACCACCTGCTCAGGAGACAAAACATAGGTACAAGCAATCGGATAACATCAACTATTTTCTCAATTTTGTTAGAAATGTCGGGATGCCAGAAGTCTGTCCTTATCCGCCACCTTAACCGGACACGAACTGACCAGCACGAGTAGACGTTTATCTTTGAACTTACAGACCTTTACAATAAAAAGAACATTCCTAAAGTCATCTTTTGCATTCATGTTTTAAGGTAAGATCTTATGTCAACATTGTTGTTGCGACGCTCATGGAAGACAAGTCATTTGCTTGCGCGTCTTGGTCGAGCTGAACGTATCGGCAACTTGGTTGGACAGTTTGAATTTACTAGTAAATATCCTTATCTATGAAAGGGAGAACGAGAAATGGCTGACATGAAGCACAGACGAACAAATCGCGGCCGCACAAAAGGACCTGCAGGGTATTGCCATGCCAAATTTCGGCGACGCTGGAAAGTCTCTCGCCAAAGAAGCGAGCTGGGTCCCCGAAGAGCCCGAGGAGACAGAGGACGAGAGTAAGTGGTTTCCCCAATGCGCTACATTCTCAATTCAAGCTGACAAATGTGTAGAGCGTGATCGATTGCTCCAGGAGTGTGAAGATTCGATTATCGGCCTTCAGCGTCATCTCCGGGGTCACCTTGCCCGTATGCGCTCATCCCGTATTCAAGCTCAGCTGGAGCTCGCCGAGCCAATCATCCGTCGTCTTCAAGCCCGCGCTCGGGGAGTTCTATGCCGCCGAGCTCTGTTGGCTGAACTGAAGAAAAGGAAACACCTCCACTCGATGGCTCAATCCATACAGGCTGCTGTGCGAGGTCAGATTGTTCGAAGAAGCTGGGAGAAGCGAGTGACGGAAGTCAGGAGCCTGGACGTTGTGGGACTGCAAGCTCATCTAAAGGGACTGCTAGCAAGGACGAAGAGAAAGACCGACGAAAAGAGACTGGGGAACACAATGAAGGGAGTAACTGGGCTTCAAGCACACTGTCGAGGGTGTTTAATGAGAAGGGGAAGAAGAACTTACAAGAATTTATTGGAAGAGCCTCAAACAGTCCAATCGATCAGCTCTCTTCAGGCCTTGCTAAGAGGTCGCCTACACCGACAAACAGTTGCTACACAGCAGCGCAAAATTGTGAGCCAAACAGCTACTTTCACCTCTCTCCAATCTCACCTTCGAGGAGCTATTGTTCGACGTAATATTCGTGCGCAAGAGCAAAAGATGGACGATGCCACCAATTATATCGTTGCTGTTCAAGCTGTTGCGCGAGGAGTTCTTGCTCGTAACAAAAAGCGCACTTTCACTCGAGAGCTCCAACAAAGCGCTTCATCTACTATTTCTTTCCAAGCCCTTGCTCGTGCTCGCATTGCCAAGCAATCACATAAGAGCATGCAGAAAGCACTCGCCAAGGTCGAAGTTGCCGGTTCTGTTGGAGGGTTACAGGCTTTCCTCCGCACCAAGCTTGCCAAAAAGCAAACAACGGAGCAGAAGAAAAAACTCGAATTCGTCCAGCCCGACGTTATCGGTTTCCAGGCTATGGCAAGGGGTTATCTCGCAAGGGAAGAGTATCATTTCTGGCGCGATTATCTGCATGACGGGAAAACAATCGGTGCTCTCGTATTCTTACAGTCCCTCATGCGAGGATTCATTGCTCGTCGACGACATTACATTCGAACCAGCTTTATTCATCAAAATGTTGACAAAATCGTTAAAATTCAGGCCCTGTGGAGAGGTCGCCAGCAACGAGTGTCGTATGAAAAGCTCATCACTGGTATCGATGTTGACGTGCCAACTATTCAAAGCTATATGCACTTGCTCGACGACACCGAATCCGATTTTGCGGACCAAGTACGTATTGAGGCGCTGCGAGGGCAGGTGGTGGACCTCATCAGAGAAAATCAGACGCTGGAGACAGAGGTGAAAGACTTGGACACCAAGATTGCACTCATCATCAACAATCAAATGACCTTCCAGGAACTTGCCCGGGCAAAACGGCGAACGGAAACTGCAACCTATCACGCACCGAATAATGATCCTTTCTCCAATGGTGTGCACCTGGACAGGACAAATCAGCGTAAATTGGAGCTTTATGAACAGCTTTTCTTCATGTTGCAAACGAAGCCGGAATATATTTCGAGGTTGTTACGCGTCTTGTCTATAGAGGATGAAACAGCAGAAAAGGAGAGAAGACTGGTAGAAGGAGTGACAATGATCTTGTTTGCATTCGGTCACGAGAGGAGGGAAGAATACCTCTTCCACAAACTGCTTCAGGTAACTCGCCCCTTTTTTTTGTCCTGGCAGGAAGTAGATGCTAAAGCCGTACTGTATAGCTTGCTGTTCACGAAGAAATCCTTCGGGCGCCAACCCTACAGGACCTCGTCCATTCTCGTTTCCCGATCATACCCGTTACTGCTCAGTACATCAAACCCTCACTGACACCCTATATCCACGATGTCATAGCTCCTCATGTGATGAGAATTGTCGGTGCGCCCGAATTGGACCTTTGCACGGACCCTGTTCGAGTAAGTGCATAACGCGACGTATACAGTTGAGAAGCTCATTATATCCAAAGCTATACATAGGCACCATCAACGCCGAAGAGACTCAGACTGGGATGCCTTCTGCTTTGCCGAGGGACCGAAACGCGGACCAAATCTTGCAGGAGCATGCT
Source organism: Cryptococcus neoformans H99 (assembly GCF_000149245.1). Classification (NCBI taxonomy): domain Eukaryota; kingdom Fungi; phylum Basidiomycota; class Tremellomycetes; order Tremellales; family Cryptococcaceae; genus Cryptococcus; species Cryptococcus neoformans. The sequence continues at coordinate 742,987 of NC_026746.1, forward strand.
ATCACCCGAGCTTTGTTTATCAGGAGTAAGTGTGGTCTCATACATCTATAAAATCTCGCCTCGCTGACAATGGCACATAGACTTGCAAGAATTAAGAAATTTGACCGACTTCTTGTTGACCGATATCCTCCAGTCCCACGATAAGCTGCCGTATACCATTCGCTTAATGGCCCGAGAGGCATTGCTTGCTCTTCAAGTGAGTAACGCCGATGGTATAAAAGTCGACAACTGATCACTTTATAGCGTAAATTCCCTGAAGCCATGGATGATGACCTTGTTCCTGTGGTTGCACGAACAGTCATACTCCCTTTCCTTCTCCCGGCCATCATGTTGGTCCTATTTACTTTTTGCCGCCCATGCCAAACGCTGATTTTCCTTGTAGTGCCCCTGAGCAATTCGGCATGGCCCCTGATGGAGTTGGCGCTGTCGAACGGCGGAATCTCTCTGAACTCGCCAATCTTCTTACTCATGTTGCTGGTCAAGCATATACTGATACCCCGGATCAGAGACTTATGCGCACGCCTCTTGAGGCATTTATCACTGCCATGGCGTTACCCTTCCGGGAGTGGTTGCTGGATGGTAAGCTCACAGCGTATGAACTAATCAGTGGAGCTGACTCGGGATTAGTGGCGGACGTTGAGCACGCTGAAGGGCATTTCCATGCCCATGAGTTGTTTGAATCCACAATTGAGGCAAAGCCTATAAAGATCACCAGAAAAGACATCTATGGAATGTTGAGTGCGCTGATACAGCACGTAGATGTATTGGTATGTATATGTAAGGTACCGTCTGTACCCATAGGTCACTAACAAATCCGTCAGACTCATGGAAGCAAAAAAGATCCGATTGTTCCTATTCTGGAGGAGCTGGAAGGTCCACCCATAGACTATGACAAAAGTAAAAATCAGGTCAATTTACGTCTCACCAATCGCCTAGCTGGGCCTACACGTGAGTCAAGTCGCCAGCGAGTCTAGCAATTCACTAACCACTTATGTTCTACAGCTGGCGATCCCAAAGCCGGAGCCAAAGCGGACTGGATCCAAGCCAAGCGCCATGTCCTTGCCGTATTACGAGTCCAGACAGGAAAGACATTGTTCGACGTGCTTGTGTCTAGACCAGAAGACATACATGAACAGCTGTGGATACAAGAGGTCCATAGGGATATTGCGCTTGAAAATGCCAGGAAGGCAAGGCACGGATTGCCGCCTGCACCTGTGGAGGCTGAATATCAAATTGAAAGCATCCGATCGTGAGTGGTGTCAGTCATGTATTCTCTGACCATGTATTCTTACACCAATTCAGCCTGCCTTTCCATGAGGTCAAATCCCGTGCCATCGAGTTTTGCATGAAGTTGGAACGATCAGGCCGTCTCTCTCGGGAGGATAATCTTCAGGGCCTTCTTGTATCGATCGCTTCTGACATTCGTCAAAAACACCATCTCCGTAAATTACGCAAGGATAACCTAGCGGGTATGATCAAAGCTCACGAGGATATGAGTAAGAAGAAAGAAGAGTTTGAAGGACGAGTGAAAGCCTATCACGACTATATCGATGGTGCTATGGCGGAGCTACAAGCCAAAGGCAAGAAGAAGCCGCTGTTTATGAGTAAACAATATAGACATCAGATGTCGCAGAAGAAACAAGGCAAACAGGCTAAATTTGGGTCCTACAAGTATACCGCTGCCGATTTGTACGGAAAACGTAAGCTCCCTTACCTTTTCTAAGCAACATATGTCTAACAATGTTGGTGTTCAGGGATCCTCCTTTCGGTCAATCAATTCTCCCCTCGGCAATTTGACAAACTATTTATCGTCATCTCGTCTAATGAGGTTGGTGTCTTCAACCTTGAACTTTCATATCCGTCTTCTACAACTGTGCCTGGCGGTTTGCTGGGCCAGGATGAGGTTCGAATGGAAGATCTGTTGGGTGCGCAGTACGAGAACAAGGAGCGTCTAGACATGTTTGAAGGGCAGGCGGCGTTTAGTCTCAACATGTTGATTCATCAGATCAACAAGAGTAAGTCGCACCATTTTGGAGTTACAACATGGATCATTGCTTACGGAATGCACAGAATTCTACCATTCGTAGCATGATATTTTGGGGGGACATGATCAATTTATACTCGTACCGTATGGACATTTTTGTTTGTTGGCGGATCTAGGCTCAAGTAGACATATAATGATTTAATGACCTGTCATATTTAAAAGGAGTATGACAGATGACATATGTGCATTATATGATGACAGATGATCATCATCTTTAGATGACAAAAACAAATGTTTGGGATCTACTGGCCGACTACCAATTGGATAGTATATCTTCATGTGTCTGTGATGAACTTGAGGATTGAAGCTAGCAGAAGGCGAGTTAGGACCGTTGAATGATGATAGCTGGTAATAATTAATAACAGTGGCAACATGAAAGCAGTCGCGATGCGAGCTCCATCTCACTTCCTCGCTATCTCGCCACCAAAATTGATCTATGCAGGATTAATTACGTAATTCTCCAGCCAATTCTTGAATATCACTGGCTGTTGTTGGCCCCGTTAATAATATTTTGGCAAGTAGAGGCGCTTCTTGGCGAGTTTGGCTGCGTTAGGCGAAGGAACCAGCTAGGTTCGTCTTGTATGGAGCGGCGAAAAAACCCTTGTTTCCGGATATCTTCAACGTAGCCCATGCATCTCTCGTATACTGGCCTATCATTGTATATAATATAATCTACAACCATGTGCAATATAGTCTGTTGCCTTCAAGTTTTTATAAACACAACATCCAGTCTGCTTTTTTGAGTTTTCAAGACTGGTTTGGCCTTGAAGAATCAACCTGGTGTCCGACTCTTTTGACTATCATTACCACGACTACTCCTATTCCGATCAGGCTAGTGAAGACAAATGAAAGAGAATTACGCCGTCGAGAATGCTTTAGGAACCATTGGTGCGGTCTTGTGGATGATTCAAAATATCCCCCAGGTCATCAAGTCATACCGCGAGAAGTCTACCAAGGGGCTATCAGCTTCACTCATGTTGTGAGTCAAACATGTTTTTCCTTTTTTTTTTCCTTTTTTTTTCCTTGGCAAATTGAACTGACCAAGAAAAAAAAAAGCATATGGGCACTGGGGACTGTGATTCACGGTGCTTACATTATTGCTCAAAACTTTTCTATTCCATTACAAGTCCAGCCACAAGTTTTCGCAGCGCTCGCTACCGTTTCTTGGTGTCAATGTCTGCATTATGGCAAAGGCTACTCGGTCAAATCCGTGTGGGCAATATTCATCGTCCTTTGTGGTATTTTCGCGGGGTTCGAGGTCGGTAGTGTGTATGCACTCTGGGTGAGGTTTACCGATCAATCCGCTCGTTTAATTGAATTGCTGACATTTTGGGTTGGTATTTTAGGCAGGGCACCGAAACGGAGTGGAGTGGCCAACCTTGATGTATGGATATCTCTCTGCTGTCCTTTTGGCCCTTGGGCTGTTGTGAGTTCAGTTAAAATATGTTGCCCGTCGGGATCCTGCTGACGAATAGTTATAAGGCCACAATATTGGGAGATTTACAAGTATCGTGAAGTCATTGGCATTTCGATACTATTCATGGCTATCGATATACTGGGAGGGGTTTTTTCTTTTCTGAGTCTGCTTTTCCGGAAAGATCTTGATATCGCTGGTTTTGTAAGTCTTCCTCCATCTGCCTCTCCTTCATCCTGCCATCGATTCACTAATATGTTTTACATAGGTGTCGTATGCTCTTGTTGTCGTGCTCGATGGCATCATAGTCGCCCTCTACTTCATTCTCAACCCTATTGCCAAACGACGTCGTGCCAGGGAAGCCGAGAAGCAGCGGCCAGGCGACGAGGCGGGGATTGAGGGTGGATTGAACACTCGGGTGTCAAGATCTCCCACGTTGATCGCCCATGGTTTTACGGTAGAAAAGCAGAATACAAGATGATAGAAATTAGAAAAAATATAGAACGCTGGAATGGTGGAGGTGGAGGTACCCGGGCCGAAAGAGCTGGGTGATTAGGGGAGCCTGAGTGAAGAAGCAAAGCATAAAAGCCATTTATACCACGGCTGGTGTGAAAGAAGTTATCTCGTCTTGGATGTTGTACAACTACAATTACAAGCATCTCAATAGAGCAAATAGATTGATGTATAGGCATTATAATGCATGATCTTGATATATACCGGGGGTTGATACGACTTTCGTTATCCCTTGATACAGCATGTAGCTTGTGACTAGTGGCTATACAGTATCCTACTCCTTACGCAGAATGGATACACGACCGACGCTGACATTAAAAATAGAGGAAGCAAGAGGCATTTTTACGTACCACATCCCATGACGGACGGGGGGTTCTATGACAGACAGACGACGCCCAGGAACCGGGGCTGGCCACGAAAGGACAGTAGTGAATGACGTGGGGGTCAGAGGCGGCGATGCCCGTGGAAAGACCTAGACTGGGGGAGCGTCATAGGGTCCCTGAAACTCTGAGTCTGTTCCAGCGAATGCGTCAAATGTGAATCTGCCGTCCTTTTTACTGGTAGTTGATTCCAGGTCCTTCTTTCATTCTTCCTTCTTCCCTGCCATTTGCTTCCTTTCTTCCAGCTGACTCAACCTCACTCAATCACTCGTGAGTCTGTTCACTAGTCTGCCTTGCCTCCTTTCTCCTTGCTTCCTTCCTTCCTTCCTCCTCGCCCCAGCCACGTTTTCTCCACCGCCGCGCTGGACCCTGCCCCTGGGCTGCATATTCAGAAGCTGACTCGTGTTCATTCGCAGACCCGCTTCTACGCTGCCCCAGTATCCACGCTATATAGCCCCTTTGTGCTCGCCTCTTTAAACGCCCCGCCACCATGGACTCAATGCACCCTGACCCCACTCCCGAAGTCCCCCCGTCTCTCCCCGATCTCAAGGCCCAAGTGGCTAGGCTTGAAGCCTCCCACAAGGAGAAAGGGCTTCCGCTCTCGGGGCGCATCATCCACGTCATGCACCATCTCCCAGTAGAGATTGTCCGGATCGTCCCTGCCGATGCGCTCGAGTCAGCCGGAACCGGCTTCCTTTCCCCGCCCATGACACCCGAGTTCAAGCCCGAAGATGCCGAGACTACCGTCGAAAGCGCGGATGCCAAATGGCGTATCCATGCGAGGACGGCGCACCCAGCCCTGGTCAGCGGCATCAAGAGTTTGTCCGAAACCCACGACCAGTTGCTGGTTGCGTGGACCGGTGAGGTGCTCATACAGCCCGACAACACCCAGAGCCCTCAGCAGCCGTCCCAGGCTACCTTTTCTTCCATAGCAAGCAATCTCCTTGCTCCTTTCTCTGCCGGTGATGCCACTCCGCAGCCCCAACCCCCGCCTCAACAGGGATCATTGATGGTCTTTGGTGGGGAATTCAACGAGGCGGATCAGAAAGAGATTGCTTCCGAATTGGACAGGTTTGCTGAAGCAGAAGCCAAATTTGATCCTACAGACAGGCTTAAGTACATTCCCGTCTTTTTACCCCCTGATGTCAGCAAGGGCCATTACGAAGGATTCTGCAAGAAGAGTAAGTATATTTTGGCGATCATGCCGGTATCTTGAACTAACGTTTTGCAGCTCTTTGGCCGCTTTTCCACTACCTTTTATGGCTCGATTCCACTGCCACCGTCCCCTCCCCTGACCCTTCTTGGCTGGCCTATCAGAAGACCAACCAAATGTTCGCCCAGCGTGTGGCCCAAATCTATAAGCCGGGTGATCTCATCATTTGCCATGATTACCATCTACTACTCGCACCCAAGATGATTCGCGAGTCTCTTGGGCAAGTCTTCCACCCCAATGCCGGCTGGGGTACTGCCCACCCGTCTCCTTCTTTACACCACGCTCAACGCAAGGGCTTTGACTGGGAGAGTAATCAGCAGACACCTACGCCGGAAAAAGCCAAGGGCGAAAAGATCGGCGCGTTCATGAATCACGTGGGCACTGCTTTGGGCAACCACCTCGGGACAATGGAACACGGTCTGCAAAATGAGATTATGATTGGCATGTTCATGCATACCCCCTGGCCAAGCTCAGAGATTTTCAGATGCCTCCCTAGTAAGTAGTCTTCAGCGTTCGACATGTTTGTAGGGCTGAACTGACAAATTTCCAGAGAGGAGAGAGATCCTTGACGGTATGCTGGGAGCCAACCTTGTATCTTTCCAGACATACTCTTACTCCCGCCATTTCGTCTCGACTTGTATTCGAGTATGTGGATACGAATCGACGCCGGGCGGCGTAGACGCCAACGGCCAAGTGACTGCCGTTGGCTACTGCCCTATTGGCATCGACATTAAGCGTGTCGTGCACGATCGCGACCAGCCTGGGGTTCTTCCTAAAATGCAGGCTCTTCGAGACCTGTACAAGGACAAGAAGATCATCGTCGGCAGAGAAAAGCTTGACGTCGCCAAGGGTGTGTACAATAAACTTCAGGCGTTTGAAAAGTTCTTGCAAGTCTACCCTGAATGGAGAGGCAAGGTCGTCTTGATTCAGGTGACCACCCCGGCTTTGTCAGAGAGTCCCAAGTTGGAAAGAATGACAGCAGAGCTGGTGAGTCATATCAATGGAACTTATGGGTCGTTGGACTTTACACCCGTTCACCATTAGTGAGTTAATTTTCGCGGATACAACTGATCCAAGCTAACAGTCTGTAGCCATCAAGCTCTTGAAAAAGACGAGTATTTCGGTCTTCTTTCGTGCGCCGATCTCGCCCTCATCACTTCCCTTCGCGACGGTATGAACACTACTTCTATGGAGTTCATCCTTTGTCAAGACAAGACCTCGAAATCCCCTCTTGTCCTTTCCGAATTCATGGGTACCGCTCCATCATTTGCTTCTGCTCTACAGATCAACCCTCACGACCTTTTGGGCGTTGCCCAAGCCATCAATAAGGGTTTGACCATGCGCAAAGAAGAAAAGGCTGAAAGGCACGCCAACTTGCTTGAAGGCGTTCTCGCGCACACCTCTCACACATGGGCGGCCACTATCCTCAAACAGCTCTTGGAAAATGTCGGCGGAGAACACACTGCTCATCACACTCCAGCTTTGGATACTGCTCAATTCACTGATGCCTACAAAAAGGCTAACAAGCGACTTCTTCTCTTTGACTATGACGGTACACTCACTCCTATCGTGAAAGTACCTTCACATGCTGTTCCCACGGAAAGAACGCGCAACGCCATTGCGGCACTTTGTAAGGACCCTAAGAATGTCGTCTATCTCATATCTGGTCGAGATGGAGATTTCCTCGAAGAACATTGGGGACATCTTGATAGGCTCGGTCTGTCGGCGGAGCATGGAAGTTTCGTCAAGCAGCCAGGGGAGGAAGATTTCATCAATATGACTGAAGCCTTGGACATGAGCTGGATGAGCGAGGTAGAGGAAATTTTCAAATATTATACCGAGGTAAGTTTTTGGCTCTTTTATCTTGTTAGCGTGATGCGGTATTGACGGGGATGTAGAGGACGACAGGCAGCACCATTGAGGTCAAAAAGGCTTCAATCACTTGGCACTACAGAAATTCTGATCCCGACTTTGGAGAATTCCAGTGCAAGCAAGCCTTGGATCTTTTAGAAAGCTCTCTTGCTCCTAGAAGACCCATAGAAGGTGTGTGTTCATATCGCTATTCGAGAATGAAACGCGCGCTCAAGCTCACCGTTGTATACAGTTCTTGTTGGCAAGAAAAACCTTGAAGTCCGTCCGCTCGCCGTCAACAAGGGCGAGATTGTCAGGAGGTTGATGTATGAGAACCCGGATGTTGATTTGATTTTCTGTGCTGGCGACGACAAGGTGAGATCGGTTTTGCTATTGTATCTTGTCTTGTTACTAACTCTGGCTTGTTTTCAGACTGATGAGGACATGTTCCGAGCTTTGAGAACGATCTTCCCTCCCGGTGGCGTGGTTGACAACAATCCAGTCGTTATGAAGCCCCCTGTCGCTGTGACCTCAGCTCTGGAACCCGAGGAAGTCGCAGAGCTCCCTGATGTTGAATTGACTATCCGAAGCAAGGGCGTGTTTGCTACCACTGTGGGCCCTCCTGCAAAAAGGACTCTTGCGGGGTGGCATGTCACTTGTCCCGAGGAGGTTGTTGAGGCTTTTGAATCTCTCCTCGAGGAGATTCAGGTGGTTTAGGAAGGGGATTGCATTGAATAGGAGGTCTTGATAAACGAAAGAAAATGGTTCCAAACGACGTAATTTTACTACTACGAAAAGTTGTGTATAGATCTTTTTGTCTAAAAATCGTTTTGCCGCATAAACTTGCATGTATACGATAAATTTGAAACCCGTGCCAAGGGGCGAAACTGTGGGACTTGTAGCTTTGATAATCATATAGATACATGGTACATGATGCAAGTCCGAAGCAGACACAACCAGACAGAGATGCCTATCTCAAGTGCTCAGTCCTCTCTAGCCCGCTTCTGCTGGTCGCCTCCCGCTGGTGCCGGGGCTTCTTCATCTTCCGCAGCTTCCCTTCCAAAAGCCAATCCATCCCTTACTGCCCGCTCCACAACCTCCCTCAGCCGTTCATCCGGTTCCACGCCATCTCTTGCGCATTCTTCCATGATCCGTTGCGCCTCCTGAAGTAAAGCGACAGTTTGCGTTGACGTATAGTTGTCCAAAGCGAGCTGAGATATTTGACCATTGGAAATATCTCCATCCACCACCTCCCTTTCGTCATCCATACCCTCTGATCTTGTGGGAGCCACTTCGCCTGTCAACCCTCGGAGGAATGCTGCCACATCAGGATGGTCTTCGTCCAGCAGCTCGGCAGCTGTCAAACCTTCTTGATTCTTCCATTTGGGGTCGGCACCGTTGTCAATGAGAAATTTGGCGACTTCAATGGTTTCAACAACATATAGAGGTGTTTCCCCGTCGTCGTCTGTGAGATTGGGGTCACCGCCAATTGACAGCAGGTAGGAGAGAAGATCTATGTGAGCGTAAGAGGCGGCTGCGTGGCTGCAGTGCACAGTTAGCACATGCACAAGACATACATAGGGGAAGAAGCATACAGTGGAGTGTATGAGTTGGCATCTTTGTCGTTAGGGGTGCAATTTTCCTGCTCGATCAAGTACTGACGAGTTACGAGTTACGCTCAGCAGGAGGACAGGCTAATTGGGAACTGATGGCTACTTACTTTGACTCGTTCGATATCTCCGTCAGAAGCGGCTACCCAGAGGTTCTTCCCAGATGTTTGAGCCATGCTTTGCTTTATGGTCCGTGGTGCAGCTGATCAGATTGTTGACGAGATACGGGATTCTGTACACAGTTGTTGTGTTGCTGATATAATGACAATGATAGACAACCAATGATAAATAAAATGGAGCAAAGAGAGCTCAAAATTGTGACCACATGTGGAGGTTCACCCTTCCATCTTTTTGCTTTTCTATATATGCAGAGCGGTACGGATGTACTCGCGGCGTTCATCGCTGACTGGCGTTACTTAATATGTCAAGTTTCCCGAAGCAGCGCAAACAGTGCGTCCACAGCACAGCAATAGAGCATTAAGCATCTTGCTCAGACATGCAAGAAGTCAATAATTTCGGTACAAATAGGATATCATGGTCATATATAGTTGTTCTAGTTCTTCGTGACGACCCAGCCAGCTGTAGTAAAGTAGCTGTACCGCACTTGTGTTATAATTTGCGCAATCCAACCAGCGGTCCTTGGCATGGAATAGGAAAGCCTTGATGAGGACGTGAGCAATAGTTTAACAACACATACATAATAGTGGTTCACAGATAATCTAATATCTAAGTAACAAGGCAAAGCAGATTGAACTTCTCCGGCGCTTCAACAGCTGAAAAATATTTAGACGAGGCTTTGAAACTATCAAACAAGTCGTCAGTTTTCTAGCCTTCTGCTATAAATAACAAGCTGATAGGGAGATAAAGGTATCAGAGAACCTGGAAACAGCAGAGCTAACCCCTTGTTAGGGGATTGCTATTCAGATGGCACTTCCTATATATTACTCAGGATATGATCTTCATAGGTGGATGGCGGAAAATGTTGAGATGACATGATGCAGGCATTGAACAGACGGAATGAACACTCACCGATTATTGTAATCGCTTGCGATCTGTTGATTGTAACAATAGAAAACCTGAATAAAGGACGAAGAGAACAGAAAAGAAAAAGAATCCAAGAATTTCGTTCTGGCCGTCCGTCACTCACTGCTGCTGCTGCTGCCGGTAAATAAAAGGCGAGCCATAAAAATGCCACGTCATTATAAACCTTAAACAGGAGGATCACGCACGTGGCTACACCATCACTGCTGCTCCTGCTGCTGGTTGCCGCTACTCGTCGCGTCCGATACGTAATTAACAGGTTCATTCATTCTTATTCAACGCACCACTTCCTATACTATGACTATGGCTTCCAGTGGGCCTGGGAAAACATCCTGCACATTCTATAACATCCATTCGGGCTTTACTATGATATATGATATCTGCACATCCGCCTTGCCTGACCGCAATATGGCGGATACAAGCTACTATATCCTTCATTTGCCCTTGCCTCCCATCCAAATCAACACTAACAGCTAAGTGAGGAGTGAGCTATCCACTGTTTCATTTACTGAAATACCACACTCATGTCTTATTCAGTAGCTCCAAACCGCAGCCAGTATGCCTCCTTCTCCCAACAGCTTTCTGCGCACCATTACCCCATTCTCTTCGCATGACCCCAACATTTATAGCCCTACGGATGGCCCCAGCAGAGCTTAGAGGCAGCCCCTTGTCCCGGGAACGCCTTCTCATACCCAGAGCTTGGAGAATTTTTTCATCCGCCATCGATAGCCCCGTCCGACGGCCCCCTGAAAAGCATCATTGGTAGTACTGGCCGGCCGAAACATTGATTGCGCTTATCCAGCGAGATCTTCAAGCCATCAGAGATCTCCCCAATAATACCTTTTTCAGAAGCTCCCGTTAAAAGAAGACTTCGAGTCGCATATGACACTCAACAGAGCCTCGGGCGGACATCTCCCACTAACATTGGGCGATGTAGTTGAGCATGAGAATAAATAGGCCGGCTCACAAGAGGTAGATTGCGATGGAAGCGTCGCGACAAGAGGACATACCCGAAAAGCGTCGCGAAGATGGAGAAAAAATCGAAGGAACAATGAGATGCCAACGGACTCATCAAGACCATTCGTGCCGGAGTAAACCCCGTAAGTGTTTACTAAGAGCTCGGTCAGTCATCGTATCGACTAACATTCAACATACAGCTGAGTACATGGATCTCTGCTAATTTCGAAAACACACCCTGGCCCATTGCCGGGAGAGTGAGCTTATTCGGACTGCATTCAAGCGAGGGATCCTAAAATCCTTGCTGCTTGTAAGCCTCCCAGCGTTCGCTGCGTTCCTTGCACGGTCGGATTTCTCCGTTATTGATCAAGTGCTGGTTTGTTTCTAGTTCTTCTTTGTGGGATTGTGTCTAGCCAATGTAGATACACCACCCACTTAATGTAGGACGTAGCGAGACTCTTCTCATCTTTTCTCCATCCTCCAGGGAGAGAGCTTCTTATTGCGGTCTTTCAAGTGTTTGGTGGGTGTTTCTTCTCACTTCTTCCTCTAACCGATTACTGACTGGGCAGAGTAGTTCTTAGGATTATTATTGACTCTCTGCCCAGATATGTGTCGATCCTCCAGGAAGAGAGCTTTCCTTGTGTTGCTGTTACGGCTTATTACTTATTTATTTATTCAGATCTTGTGGTGGAGAGAACCGAAGGAAAGAGGGGATATATATATATTTGAATCCTTTTAGCTAGTTTCCCTTTTACTTAGAAATCTCTCAATGCAAGTTCGGGAGACTACGCTCTCTAGGATCAACAACATCCCAGCAAATCCAGTCCAGAGAACCCATAAACCTAGCTACCCACCCAGACCCAGCCTAGTTTCCCTTTGCCCCTCCCTGTATTCTTTCCCGCTCTTCCCTCGACTACCCGACCTGCGACCCCAGACGTTGGTTGGTCCGTTGACAGTTGCGGCCTTTGGGGTGTCTGACCTTAGGATTGTTATTGACTCTGTCCAGAGCCTCGCCTCTTACATGCACCTGTAGACTGTTCGCTGTTCTCCTGTTATTGTCCAGCCGTGCTCTTTATTCCGTCACGCCGTCCAGCTCTCTCTCTCTCTACTACTACTACTACTATCGCCGTCTTAGAAAACAACCCTCTGCGTTACTCAACTACCAGTGGATTCTTCGGTCAACATTCATAGCGAAAAACATATTTGCATGAAAAGGGTCATATGAAAATCTTTACTACTGTACACACATAAGATTTATATAGACTGATAATGAAAGAATCGTCCTAGTTGCCATACTGCATCGTTGTCAGTCTTTACCACATGTTACGCCACTTGGGCTATAGTCAACTTACCTTTCTCAAATCGAGAGTTAGAGTCATTGAGCTGTTTTCTTCTTGTTCTCGATACACGCCAACCAATCCGTCCGCTTTTTCGTACCTTGTTCAAACGTGAGCGTTCGCATTATGGTCATCTGAATATGAGATACTCACAAAGTGCTCTTCAGGGAGATAATCAAGAACTGTACATTCCTGTCGGCCTGGCTTCGTACGTATCTCGCCAGCTTCTGTACATTCGTGGCATCCAAAGCTGCATCGACTTCGTCAAGGACGAAGAAAGGCGCAGGATGAAAGCTGTCAGTCTGTCAGCACGCGGTTGAATCTGTCTATCGTGTTGAAAACGGACCTGTGGATGGCGAACAACAGGGCAAGAGCAGCCATTGTCTTTTCACCGCCGGAAAGTTGCTCCATTTCCGCGAATCGTTTTCCAGGAGGCATGGTGCTATAATTGACACCACTAAGATATGGTTCCTAAGACATGTCATCCATTAGTAAAGACTAATCCAACTCAGCACATCGAGTACTCACCTCGGCCTCTTCCAGAGTAAACCACGCTGTACCTCCTACTTGATTCTGACTTTTGGTCAGATCCTTGTAGATCTTATCGATGACTTCAGACATGTGATTGTATGCCTTGTTGAACAGATCGCATCTTTTTTATCATTAGAATCATCCCGCAAGCCCTCGACCTGATAGCTCACCTCTTTTTCTTTATCGCCTGGAAATCGTCCTTTGCTCGTTTGCTCTCTTTTCTCGTCTCCTCTGCTTCTCGCTCTGCATCATCCAGTTCTCTCTCAACCTCGTCCAGTCGTTCCACCGCTTTCATATTCGGGGCCAAACGTTCGAGATCATTTCTCATTTTGGAGATCTGAGCTTCGAATTCTCGGCCGACTTCTTCATCTTCGTTCTGTGCAACTCTAGTCAGCGCAGTCGTTTAAAGAACAGCAAGTGCGATAGTAGTACACACCTCCTTATCTTCCTCTTCTAATACATCAAAGTCCGGTTCCAAGCCGTAATCATCGACTTGCACTGGTTTCTGTGTAGCTTCCTCATCCTCCATTACCCCATCCTCATCTTTGATGGGCTATTGAATAAATATGAGTCGGTTGAGTTCCATTTTGGAATCACGAGCACCTACCTCCTCGATCGGAACTTTGTCAAGTCTTCCTTTGACCAGCGGCAGATCAATTTCTTCTAGTCTACATCTTCTATAGATAGCATGTCTATCTGACGCATACTTCAAGATCTCATCATTCCACGTCGCAATTTCTTTGATCGCCCTGTCCAAAGTTTTTTGAGCTTTCCGAGAGCGCTCGCGCATCTCATCAACCCGGCGAATCACTTCGTCGCGTTTGCCATTAGCATCGTCGAGTTTACCTCGCTGACGATCAATTTCGGCTTGAAGGGACTCGAGCTCTGCTTGGACTTCCTCGCGCTGAGAACGTAGTTCGACGACGTTGCTTTCTGCTCTGGTAACGAGGTTTCGAAGGTGGGCAATGCGCTCGCGGGTATTTCTGAGCTGAGAAGACTCAAAGTCAATCCTGTTGGAATGTTAGAGACGTTTGTCTTTTGAAGCAGTTACTGTTTGTGCTTACTGATGTTTTACTCTCGCCTGTTGAGCTGCGAAGCTCTCCATGGCATCATTCGCCTCCTTGGCAATTCTGAGTTGTACATCTTCGTACTCCCTGATATTAGAAACTCCAATTTTCTGACAGAAAGCGTCGAATACTTCATCATCTGCCTGCTCGATGGTTTCCAACAGAGCAGCTGAACGCTCCTCTGAAGACGCGACAGATCGGGAGCGAGCCTCGACGTCGGGGGTGAGGCGTTCAATAGTGGAGATGACATGTGTGAGTTCCTCACGGAGGCCATGAAGACGGACTTGAATAGCATGCTACACAACAAACAAGTAAGTTCATCCACTCATGAAAGAAATACCATTTATAGCTCACGAGGTCATCCTTGGCGATATCAGATTCAGCATCAAGTCGAGAAAGGCTTTCCAGGAGAGCTTCGTCGCCTTTGTCTTGCGGCTTGGATCGATAAAGTTCTTGAAGCTGTCCAAGATAGGTCTCCTTTAATTTATTGAGACCTAATAAGTCTGATTTAGAGAAAAGAAGAGCAGTTAGATAACGAGAAAAACCAACCTTCGACTTCTTTATCGTCAAATTTCCTACCTCCTCCTGATCCCTGGCCACCCGTAATTAAACCGCTTTTGTGGATCACAGTGCCGTCGAGGGTCACAGCTGGGGGTAAATTTAGCCTGGATGGCACATGACCAAAGTTACCATGACGTACCTTTGACTTCCTGACTCCTTTCATAACAGACATATTTCGCGATATCCATGGTATCACAAATCAATGAGCTACTGCAAGCATGCTGCATAGCCCGCTCAACAGCGGGATCATACTCAATACAATCAATGGCAAGCCGGGCACCACGAGCAAAGTTACGAAGCCGCTCGGGGACAGGCTTCACCTGTATGGTGTCAAGGGGGATGAAAGTAGCTTGCCCTGCCCGTTGATTCCGCATGTACTGGGTTTACTGTAAGCAACTCATGATAAATCTGGGTGAGCAGCAGAAACTCACCTCGATGCAGTCGATAGCGACCTTCTCATGTTCGACAACTACTGCATCAATGTTTCTACCCAGAACAGTCATGACAGCCGTATCGTATTTCGTCGCCACGGGTCTACACAGGTCGACAACTCGACCATGCACACCGGGGAAAATTCGTTTAAGGCTAGCGAGAGTCTCCTTTAGCTTAGCCTCCCTCTCATTTTCACGCCTATCAGCTCCAGCTTGGAGAAGCTTGTGATAAGTATCCTGAAGACGCTCATTGATTTCAGTCTCCCGCATACTGAGGGAAATCGTCAGTACGGAACGACAGGTCATTAGCAAGGAGAACTTGCTTGATCCGGCGCCTTTCGGCCTGTGCATGGTCCAACTGGCCTTTGATTCGCTCTCGCTCATCATTCATCTTATTCGTCTTGGCAGTCATCTACGATGTTAGACATGCACAAGACAGTCTATGACTTACAGTTTCTTCCCGTTCAGCGAGGTTGTCAACTTCTCCAGTAAGCTTTTCGCGTTGTCGCCGAGCTTGCTGTATCTGATCTTCCACTGAGGCAAGAGCGTCCCTAAGGTTTTTTTGTTCACGCCGAAGCGTTTCAAGCTGCTGACGTTCTTGAACAGCATGAAGGTTAGCGGATGCGCGTCTGCACTGATTGTAAGCCGCTGTCAATGAGCATTTCAGTTGAAGTAGACGCACAGCTGGCGATACTCGTTCAGGTCAGCTGCCGACAGAGTTATACCTGAAGCCTGACTCCTTTGCCGCTGCCTTTCTATAATATGCCCGTCAGCCCTTGAGCTCCCACAACTCCTCTGCGCTAGACACACTCACCTCCGGCCTCCTCCATATTTTTCGTAATGTGCTCCAAACCCTTCTGGAGCTCTTTAACCGTGTCTGCCTGCCTTTTCTCATCCTTCTTTACTTTTTCTTCCTGGGCGGCGGCGCCGCTCGCTCTTTTCTCGGAATGGGCGATCTGGGTATCGATGGCTACTAGTTCGGGTTTCTGTTTCGGGAATCAGCCGCGAAGGGTGGATCTCGGTCCTGTAAACGCACTTTGTCTTCAAAAGCCTTTTCCGCTTTTTTGAGATTTGCTTCGCGTTTCTTGACATTCAAATGTGCTTTAGCTTGCTCTCTCTTAACATCAGACAAGTTGCTATCGGCTTCACTCTACATGGCGGTCAGTGCCCACTCGTGATAATTGACAATTGAGATATTTACACAGGCGGCTCTGAACTCAGCTAGGCGATTGTTTGCTTCCTCAACCTTCTGGGTAGACTGGCTGATCTTGTTGGCAAGGTGATATAATCTCCATAGTATGAGGCGTTGTGTCAAGGCGTCCTGTACCATGGGTTAGTCCGCGCTAACAGTGAGCATAACACACTCTCACCTTGGAGTCGTTAAGCCTTTCCCATTGTTTTATCTCCTCTTGTTGCTCTCTAAAATGTTTGGCTTCAGTGAGCATGCTCCTTTTCTTTGCATAATTCGTTGAGGACGCCTCCGTGGCCTTTTCCTGGGCAGCCTTCGCAGCTTCATAAGATGGAGCCAAGTCAAGGGAACTGATCGCTGTTGAGCATATGCACTTTGTCTCTGTGATTTACCGCTTTGGATTTTACTTACCCGCTTATCCGGTCAATCAAGCGAGCAAGAGCTTTACTGTCCTGGCTAGCCACCCCTTCGACATCACCTTGGAATACCAAAAAGTTTTTTGCCTTAACAAGGATATTGAACTTGGCAAGTTGAGTGTTATAATCTTTCCAAGCAACAGATCTTCCATCCAGGAAATAAGAGGAGGATCCCGACATAGACACACTGCACACATTCGTCAATCTGCCAAGGCCATTTAGTAATAGAAAAAGGTGACAAACCTGCGACGGAAGGTCCATTCTTTACCAGCATCGTCCATATAAACTGCCATTACCCATGCAGACCTAGCATCACCTGAACCGTCCCCGCTTTCAGTCTCTGTCGGAGTTTCACTCTCAACTTCCTGAGTTGCAGTTCTCCTCCCACGATAGACCAGATCCTTAAGCTGGGTTGATCGGAGCTGCGCTGATTTGACTCCTAGGACAAAAGAGATAGCATCCATCAAGTTTGACTTGCCAGCACCGTTTGGACCTATGATTGAGACGAAGGGAACATCGCCAAAAGAGATAACCTGATCACGACAGCCGATCAGCGTTCGGAAAAACGACCCCGAAGAGACGGCATAAATACCTGTTTTCCTCGATACGACTTGAAGTTGTAGAGCTCCAACCGTTGGAGCGGCATATTGGTATAAATTATGGATTTGGCAGAGAAGAAGAAAATATGGAGCGGCAGTGGTAGGAGTAGAATGAAAGACTGGATAACGAGAGAGGACGTGTTTCGGGTCCGTGCGTGGTTGTTGGAATTAATGTCCTTGCGGTTGACGCGACTGGTGTGTTCTGGTCCAAAACGCGTGGGCAGGTCGTGGTGGGCCTAACTCTGGTAGGTTTCGGGCACATTGCGGGCCTAACAGATGAGGGGATAGTGGTCTATTTCGGAATTTCGGACCGAAGCAAGCCGAGAGGAATGGGGCCCAGTGGCGGCGGTGATTCGCTAAGAGCTGATGGAAGCGGCAGAGTTACACCGCCAGTCGCTAACCCACAGGCCGCAACAACTTTCTCCATATTCGTTCCAGCGTCCCTCCACGCCCCGTCCGAGCGACTGCTAGTTTTTCCTCATCTGCCTATACTTCCTCCACAGGCCTATCTTCCTATCATCCACGCCCTCCTTCCCTTTTTACTCTATTCGACCCATCTTCACCTCGTAATTTCAGAAATCGTCAGTCAAACCCCCAGGGTTGTACACCTTATCATCGATAGCCTAATTTAGTAGTGTTTTTTTTATATACCCACTTTCATTGGTGGCACAGATTTCAAGTCCCATTCATCAAATATCAATATCAAACATCCAGCTTCCAATCCAGTAATAGCTTTCCTCTCACCTCGGGACATCGAAAATTTGGAAATACGACTGTTCGTTTCAGCTTTGTCCCATTCAACCCATCCCATTTAACTCATATCATTCTATTTATATAACATTTGGACGTATCGTCAATCAGTCGCTAGCGCTATCATCTCCATGAAGCCAGACACGGACAACGACGGGGACTATTCCCACGACGAGACGGATTTCGACACAAGAAAAGAGGGTGGGCGAAATGGCAAGGGTAAGGATGACGGCAAAGATGGCAAAGAGAAAAGGGGCACAATCAATCGCGTGAATAGTGAGTCCTTTTTACGCAACTGACTTCTTCCACGTTGCTGACCTGTAACTAATAGGAGCTTGTGTGGGTTGATACATTTGACGGCCATTCCATGATGCTAATTTTGCCGCAGAACAACTGTCGACGAATGAAGATGCGCTGTGTGGGAGCCGATGAGCCACCATGTAAACGTTGCAGGAATAGCGGTTTGGAATGTATCATGGAGAAACCTGGTAAATCAACCAGTGGAGGGGAGTCTGGAGTGGGAGAAGAGTATGTGGAATCACTTATAGTTTATCCACAGAATCTGACTGTTGTTATAGTCGCATACGATCGCTGGAGAGCCAAGTGTCTTCCATCCAAAATACTCTTTCCGACTTGGTCACCACACTTCGCGCCGGTATTTCCTCTGGTGCATCGAATACTTCAGGCCACACACCTGCGGGCGTGTCTACCACCACTCCTGATTATGCCCCCCCTATGGGTGGTATACATATCCCTGGAACGGTGTCCGGCCTAGTTTTGAACTCCTCTGTTTCTCCTTCAATACCCACGGGCACTGTCGATCCAACTGCACATTTCCGCCATTCGTCAGTAGGTACTCCAGCAAGTACCTACATGGGTCCACCCACTTCTACAGGGTTCGTTCACAATCAAAATCCAGCCGACCCTTTTCGTCCATACACATCAAACACTCGCGTCCAGCCCATTGGGATGACTCATACGACTCAAAACTCGGGTAGCCCCGCTCCATCGCGCTTCCCTGCGGCGCTTGAAGAAGCATCACGGAGACAAAATGTTTCTGCGATCCCTTCCAATAATTCTGGGTGGCAGTCACCTGCTCGACCCCGAAATGAGGGTCCCAAGCACCCCACACGCCACATGTCCCTCCCTCCCTCTCGTGCGGGTTCCATGGGCCCACCTGACATCTTTGGTCCTGAAGAAATCATTAATCCATTGGGAGAGATGTCCAACATGGCGGGACTAGTAGAAGCCGCTGTCGAGCGCGCAAGGGAAGAGCAGGCTGCCCAAAGCAAAGCGCCGACCCCCGCTGATCCTGGATCTGGAAAGCGAGGAGCGACGGATATGGAAAGCGGCCCGTCATTAGATGATAACGAAGGATCATCCAAGAAAGCAAGATTGGCGTCACCACCTCCGTCACCGCCTCCCCTAGGCCCAACAGTGATAGAGACACAAAATCTTCCTCCGAGGGCTATCCTGCCAGGTCTATGGCCGATTCCGAAAAGGTTACATCAGCATGCTTATCCGGATGTGGTTACTGCCGGCTATGTCAGCGAGGCAGAGGGCAGAGAGTTGATGAAAGTGTAGGCTTTTTTGATACCTTCATCGAGGGCCGCTAACCAGAGCCCTTTTTTTTAGCTTCTACTCCGGATCGTCCAATTTTATCCCGTGTTATGATCCTGCACTTGATACTTGGGAATCGTGAGTGTCAACTCTCATGGATTGAAGAAATACAGGCTAATAAGGCTGGATAGTCTCCGTGTTCGCTCTCCATTCTCCATAACTGCGATCGTCTGGGTGGGAGCTAGAGTCAGAGATGGTGGCGGTACGTCCTTATTTATGTCTTACCTTTCTTGTGTTGATCATTTTTTCAGGTCCCCATAGTGAAGTTCAAAAGACTTGTCTTGCCCATGCTGAGCGCTTAGGTAAGTATTTGGCAAGCAAGGGAAATTCCAGCGCTGATGTACTCCTCACATAGCAAAAGGCACCCTCTTCCATCCTGTGCACCGTATCGAAGCCGTCCAGAGCATGATTCTTGTTTCTGCTTTTCAAGATAATGGATGGTTACCTGGAGGTCATGCCGTAAGAATGGCAATTGACATGGGGATCAATAGATCTTTTATCCATCTTTTAAGGACAGGTATGGGGAAAGGAAAATCAAAGGAGGAGTTGGAGCAGGAGAGGACATTAGTGGTACACTCAAGAGTCTGGTTTGGGGTGAGTGTGGTGTTCCTTGCAGCCATGATGTCCGCTGACCCGAGTTTCAGTTATATTTGATGGAACATCAGTGCGGCTATTGCTTCGCCCTTGAAATGTCTTTGCTATTTACTGACGAGCTTTTAGGATGGCGTACGGTTCAGGACGGCCTGCAATCATAAGAGAAGACGAAACTATCCACCAATGCAGACGCCTTCTCGATCATCCATTATCCATTACCTCTGATGCGAGACTTGTCTCAACAGTTGAGTTGACTGCATTGCGCTGTAAGTGTAATGACCTGCTTGTGCTTGATATCGCTGATGGCTTTTTGCAGCCCCCTTACATATTGAGCTCACGGCAGCGCCGGATCTTCCCATTGCTGAGAGTACATTGCGCAGATTGAAACAAGCAAATCAAGACTTTGACGCGTGGGAGAGGTATTGGGATAGGGTCCTGAGTGCGTAACAAGCATCGTCGCAGTACTCTTGACACTGATCGTTTATTGCGCACAGCCGATCGGTTTTCAAAGAGCAAGGGTGACTTTTTCCGAGAGTCCCTCATAATTCAGCGTCAATATGCCGAGTACGTTATAGTTTTCGTAGATTTTTTTTCGGACGCTAAGAAAGAGCTGCAGGCTTTTCGTTAATTCCCAATTACTCCGAGGAATCAAGGAACCGTCTGACGTTGTTGGCATGCCCGAGGAAAAGCGGGCTTTGGCCATTCGGGCCATGAGAAATGCTCAAAAGTGCCTGGATATTTGTTTACATGGCGAAAACGTATGTGTGCCGACTCTTGGGAACGATAATTTTATGGCTGACTTTTGCTTTAGTATCGCAATGGTTTGCGTTACGCAGTGCATTACACTCGTGAGTTGCAAGGTTAGGGGGAAGGTTGGACTGGATTAACAGGATCACTAGACGTCTGCGCTGCCTTTGCAGCCTCTTTTTTAATACGTATCGCTAGGCTGTTTCCCTATGAGTTGAACCTGAAGAAAACGGCAAAAGATATCGAAGAGCTTGCTTGCATACTATCAGAAAGTTAGTCACTCGGTCAAATATGTCATTCGCGTCTGAAATGACGCCTTTTTAGTTCCCGCTGGTCGTTACGCCCGCTCCCTTCGACTTATCCTTCGAAAAGCTCGTCGACAAAAGGTAATACCGGCTCCGAGTGTGATCTCTTCCCCCAACAGACTCACTGTACCTTTACCTGGAGGACTTCCTGGCAAGGCAGGTGACGCACCAGGCGCCTCTGGAATCACTGCGTTCTCTCCTTCACAGCTGGTCAATCCCTCTTTCTACCCCGCAGCCAGCCCTGCTACTTCAATTGCTGCAGGAACTAACGTAAACGCCGCTGCTCATATATCACCCAATCCTTCAATGCTGCTAAATGCAACTAACCAGATTATCAACGACTCTCCCTCGTCAGTTGAGTTGTTCGAATTCGATTCCATGTTCGCCCATGAGACAATGGAGAAGGCAGGAATTCCACTTGGAGAAAACGATCAATTACCCTTGTGAGCTTTGCCCGTCACTTGCACATGTGCATTGTGGCTAATATATATCTAAGATTCTTGGACGGTCAATCCCTAGGTGGATCGGCTGCTCCGACCGATACAGCACCCTACGTGGGACTTGAACAGTTCTTCATGCCTCAGGATGTTGACAGT
This sequence comes from Cryptococcus neoformans H99, assembly GCF_000149245.1. Classification (NCBI taxonomy): domain Eukaryota; kingdom Fungi; phylum Basidiomycota; class Tremellomycetes; order Tremellales; family Cryptococcaceae; genus Cryptococcus; species Cryptococcus neoformans. The sequence goes on from NC_026746.1 coordinate 764,753, forward strand.
AGACTGGTTGATCCGTCCCTCCGGACTGAGGATCAACAGGCACAGAGTAGCGGTATGCCGATGGATGTTTGGTGGTAGAAGGGATAACGATGGAGATACTGAGAACAATTTGCTCTGCAAGAGAAAAACAACGCGGAACCAATTTTCAGTTTTATATTATTCATCCCGGATGGTGAGGTGGTCCAAAACGCTGTGTATAAATAATTTTTTCATATCTTTTCTTGGGAATTTATTTTGTGGTGTATATCATTTCATGCGTATATTAATGACATGAGTGGTCAAGGGGAGATGCATGAACAAACAATAAGTCATTGCTGAGCTTGGCAACATTGTTTAACTGACAACAACGAAACAGCATGAGGACGTAATTGACGATGTTATATTGATGGTGATGGTGGTATGATGGTGCAGATGGGTGAACAGAGAAGCGAGTAATTAATAAAGATGAGCTGCAATATTAAATTTATTTCTTAGCTACTATATTATTAATTCTTTTTGCTTACAGACTGCCACACAGCCATTGCCGCCGGCGCGCACGTGGAGAAAAACCGGAGGGACTCGGGAGATGTTGCTATTCAGAGGGGCGGAAAAGGGAATTTCCCCACGTGGCCGGCCCTGTGGACGTCATCAGCTTTCGCATAAGAAGTCCCTTTGGACCGAAACCCTGGTCCCGTTTCTCTTCGTTGTGCTGGCGCCCGGCTCTTTCCATCGATTCTTTCCTCTCGATTTTATTACTCACGCCTCGATATCCGCAATTCCGACTTCACTCCATACATCCTCGCCATCCTCGCCTCCATCCCCTCAACCGGAGCCACCAAAACCCCTTTACCACTGTACATCTTTCACTTCATCTTGTCACATATCTTGTCTACATCTCTTCCTTTGTGGATCCTGTAGCTCATCTCAACTGTCATCTTCAACGAACTCGCATACGCATCTCAATCCCTATACCATCTCCTCTAACCTCGAAATAACACCACCATGACGCTCCCCGAAGTTTGCAAGCAATTTGAGCCTTATTTCATCTTGGACGATGCGAAGCTCGTCGACATCGTCAAGCACTTCCGTAAGGAGATGGAGGAAGGTCTTGCGAACTATGGGAAAGATATGGCTATGATCCCTACTTTCGTTACTGGTGTTCCAGATGGCACTGAGGAAGGGTGAGTTTTAGCGTTACTGCAGCCATTTGGAAATGGAAGCAAGGAACATTCGCTTTTCATGTGGAAAAAAAAAAGTTGTCCGCTGTAGAGTGATTAACTGATTTTTTTTCGGGCAGCGTATTTTTGGCTTTAGATCTGGGAGGCACCAATTTGTGAGTCGTTTCAGCACATGGCTTTAATGGCACACCCCAGTCATCGTCCCTTTTCTTGATGCTGTTGGAGGGCCTTATCGTGGATGATGGCTGATTAATTGAATTTGTCCTGATGACGTTCAATAATAGACGTGTCTGTTTGATTCTTCTGCAAGGCCACAACCAATTTAAGATCAAACAGCAAAAATACAAAGTATCAGAGGAACTTAAAACTGGCCAGGCGCGGGTACTCTTTGGTGAGTACATGCTTTGGTAACATTTTTGAATCAGGATATCTAATGGTGGAGGGTTGCAGATTACATTGCAGAATCTGTCGATAACTTCCTTACCGAAGTTGAGAGCCACGATGATATTGCTATACCCGCCACTGGTGAGCCTATGCACCTTGGGTTTACCTTTAGGTACGTTGCATCCGCCAAGGAACCTTATCTCAGACTGACGCACTTTCGTAGTTTCCCCGTGGAACAAACTGCCATTGACGCGGGCAAACTACTTACATGGACCAAGGGCTTCAACACCAAGAACGCTATCGGCCACGATGTCGTTCGTCTTTTACAAGACGCTTTCGACCGCAAGCACATGCATGTCCGATGCAGTGCATTGGTTAATGACGTAGGTACCTTCTCCTCTTCGAGACTTGAGCTTATAATGTATCGTACAGACCGTGGGCACCCTTCTTTCCCGCTCATATCAGAGTGGTCCTGCTCTTATCGGTGCCATTTTCGGCACCGGTACAAACGGTGCCTATATCGACAAGTCACGAACCATCAGCAAGTTGGGCAAAGAAAAGATTGAAGAGGCCGAGAAGGGCGGTGAGCATGCTGGAGAATATATGGTCGTCAACATGGAATGGGGAGCGTTTGACAACAAGGTCTGTGTAGTGCCGTTGTGATGAACGGACTAGAGATTGACACAAAGCAGCGGGTGTGCTTGCCCATCTCCATTTTCGATAACAAACTGGACCGTGAAAGCATAAACCCGTTAGTTGTCCCTTTTTTTTTCAAATCAAAAAGTTAAAAAAGATTACCCTAATCACTTTTACATCGTGCAGGCGGAAGCAAGCTTTCGAGAAACTGGTGTCCGGCATGTGTAAGCGCATGTTTCGAGTAGAGCATCCTTTTTTCTAACGTTTTTCAATAGATCTGGGTGAAATCACTCGTAACATTCTTCTCTACATGATCGATTCCTCTCTCCTCTTCGGGGGTCATTCTAGTGAGATTCTCAACACCCATTATGGCTTCGACACCTCCTTTGTCTCTGGTATTGAAGGAATCTCTTCCCCCGAGGAGGTAAAAAAATTGATCATCAAGGAACTCAAGGTCAACCCCGAGCACGTTACGGATAAGTGTCCCGAGATTGTTCAATGGGCGGTACGGTTGGTTTCCGACCGAGCTTGCAAGCTTGCCGCCTGTGCTATCGCAGCTGTTGTCCTCCATACAGGCAATGACAAGGCCCCAGAGGGCGAGGAGGACAAGGGAGTGGATGTTGGTGTGGATGGCAGTGTTGCCGAGTTTTTACCCATGTTTAGTGAGAGGGTGATGGCCGCGTTGAAGGCTATTCTTGGTGATAAGAGTGCGGCGAGAGTGAAGATGGGGCTGGCCAAAGATGGGAGTGGTGTCGGTGGTAAGTGTCACGAGGATTCCTAGTCACTCGGTGGAAATAGTCGCTTACGGGAAACGCAGCGGCTCTCACTGCCCTCCAAGCCAAGAAGGCATTAGATCGGCGATCAGAAAGGTCATCCAAGTTCGTCCCTGGTGAACGTGGACCTTAAAATGAGATAACTGGCAATATTTTGTACCCGTACCTTATTTTAATTACCTGTTTCGCTGGCGCATGTGTGAATGTGTCGTTTCGGCGTTTGTTTTGTCGGGGTGAGAAGTAGCAAACCAAAGGAGATCATCTGTCATCTTGAGCTTGAAATACCTGTTGATGCCATATTTTCTGATGCATTAGCTTGTCAAACGTTCTTGTTAGAATAGTGCATATGTTAATGTTAATGTACAACTATGACGAGACAAAAAGCAGCAGAGAAGATTATAACGCGTGAAGCTTTCTAACGGGGAGGAACTTGACGGGATGACGCTTGAGGTAGGGCCAAGGTGGAACTGTGGCCTAATTCGATAGTTAGCTTGTCCATTTCAGAGTGAGTACAAGTCCCAGCGCACAACAATAAGTACAGCAAAACCAGCTGCAAAACTTTCCACGCCCAGCAACACCGAGCCACTAAGATAGGAGAGGACGAAAGATAATGCCTGGCAATTTGTTGTACGGTAAGTGCTCATTGGGGGCTGTCTGTTGCGGTAGGTTACTCACGGTGAGGACAATGAACGTGGTTTGAGTGTAAGAAGTGACGAGTTGCTGAGATTGCGGATCCTGTAGGAAAATAGTGAGTTCTCGGGCTGATATCGTAGTGGACTTACGATTCGGCCCTCGAGGGTCCTTTGTATGAGGGGTGGGAGGTGATTCATATTAGGATAGGCGTCTGGGATGCTGTGGACTGTTTCCTTAGCGGATATGAGACCGTCAAACTGCTGGGCTTGCGATAATAGAATAGTAAATAATAGATCAACATCGGTGTGCGCCGCCTTGTTCCCGTTAACGAGAACGCACAACACCACCTATGACCTCAGACGGGAGTAATTGGGTGGTGCCACGGTCGGCGATTCGAGCTGCCGGTGCCCGGAAGGTGCTAGCTGGAAGGGGAAGTTACGTGATCGCGGAACTTGACGTCATTATATTACTCGCTGGGTCGATGCTGATCTTCCGTCGTCATATCTCTCCTGCTATATAACTCCACTCCGAGACCTTTTCAATCTCCCCCCTTGTAGTCTCAAAACGCACGATTCCCCACCCCCCAAGAAGATCGCCCACATAACCCACGCCTACTACAACCCATCCGCATTTTACGTAGCCCACCACGGCGTCCGAAGCAGTACAATTAGGCCTCGTTGGCCTTCTCACCCGGCCAGTGATCAAGGCAGTCTTCCCCTCAGAGCGCGCAATCTCAACTTCGAACTCGAACCAAGAACAGGACAAAGACAAATCCACCCAAGCAGCCGAAGCGTCTCCTATATCAACTGGCGCTACTTCTGAGCTCTCTGCTACCCAGTGGTCTCCCACGACTCCCGGGCCACCTGTCTTGCAACCGACAGCTATCATTCCACAGGACGACTCTGCTCCTGGCCGCTCCATTCAAGAGACAGCCGAAGCCTCATCACCACTTTTAACATTTCCTGAGCCTGTCTTGAGGGAAGATCTTGCTCCAGGAAACCCAGATCTCGTCGCCGTTTCTACCACTGCCAAGGAAACTCAGATCTCTGAACAACCGATGGATAGACTTTCTAGTAAACCCGTCGACGAATCCACCCGACAACCGTCCAATATTACCTCCGCTACCCCCCAGCCCGTTGACGAAGTGGCCGAGAAGAATACTATGGCAATTATCCCTGCCAACTCTGAGAATGATATTATACTGGCCAACAGGGCCACGGGTCTCAACCTCAACGAGAGGCCAGCCAGCCGAAACACTCGCCGCAGCTCCCGTGGGAATGGGATTAAAGGTGGGGCTGGGCAAGGAGTTTGGAACCTCGAAGACGGAGAAACTAACGGAGGTAAAGGTGTATCAGATTACGTTGATCAGGATGGAGACAGGACCTCTGTGAACCGTGGCGAAAACGGTACCAACCCTGGGCTGGAATCTGTTCTGAATGCGGATCCCAAGCACTTTAGAGATGAGACATATGATGATAATGAAAGACCTGCGTCAGTGATTCCTCTGAAACTGGTGATTGTCTTATACTGATGATGGCTGTTAGCATGAATTTGCGCCCTTCTAGGTCTTACATCAAACCTATTCCTATCGTCACGACTTACGAACCTCAACTTCCCGACGGCGCATCATCTGTCAAGCGAAGGTCGGTTATTGAATCTACTCGGTCTCCCAGTTACAAACGTGCTTCTTCTCGCGCCGCCTCCATTGACAACGAGCCTCAGCAGAAGCCCATGAGCCCTAGGCGTCAAGGTTCCAAGGCTGGTTCCGTCCGTTCTAATACCTATCCTGCCGATACTCGTCCCAATGGCTATGAGAATCAACCCCCTCGTCCTGTTTCCAGGACCGCCTCTGCACGCAACCGTCACTTTGACGAGGCTGGGGCTGCTGGAGTTGGCGCTGCCGCTGGAGGGCTTGCGGTTGGTGAATTTGTCTCTCAGCAACGTCAGCGAGAGCTTCAAGGAGGCAATTCGAGGCGTAATAGTGGAATTGCCTTGCAGGATAGCGGACCTGTGCCTCGCACTACGACCTTTGAGGAGCCTTCCGACAATCAGCAAGGTCCTGGACGAACTTTATCACCTCGTCCTCAATCCGCCTTTGGTCATCGTCCCCAGCCTCAACTGCTGGCAATCAATGAGGGCCAGGGTGATTATCAACAGCAAGACGGTAGGGATTCTAGAGCGGGTGTCCTCGGTAGGAACGGTACAGTCATGAGTCGAGCCAATACTCTGGGGAGGAACGGGAATTTGTCGAGAGGTGCCAATGGAGGGACAGTTGGCAGCCGAAAAGGCGCCTTCGGTAGAGGCGCCGGCGCTAGCATTGGCACTCAACCTGAGGAGGTCCTGGGCAGGGAGTAAGTCTTGTTTCAATTCACTAGTCGAGTGAGACATCTAACATCACGATGTAGTGACATCCATACTCGTGCTGAACTTTCAGAAAGAATTCTTGATGATGCCACTCTTCATCGCCTTTCCACCATGGGTACGTAACATGAATATCTTTGCTTGAGTGGTATCAACTAACTTTGACTTTAGAGAAGAAGGATGCTCGTCGCTTGACGAAGATCATCAAAAAGGAAGCTAAAACTGAAGCACAAGCCGTTCAGACCTCTATCAAGGAGCTCGAGCGCCTCTGCAGCCTTCAGAAGGAGGCTGCTACTGCTGAACGCAAGTCTCAGCTTCGTCTTACTAAATGGACAACAAGAGAACACAAAGCCAGGATGCGATTTTTGAAAGAGAAAGAGAGGTATGAAAAGATTGAAGGCGAGTTGAGGAATGCCGAAAATGATTTCGAGGAGCGAAGGGATCATGCGGCGGGGTTGACAGCCCAGGTTGCTGAGAAGGTAAGCCATGCCGTGGCTAAAGCATCTCGCAGACGCTGACCAATTCCTCATAGACACAAGATCTTGATGATCTGCGAGCTCAGAAAGCCGCGGACGACCGTGAGCGAGAAGTCAAGATTTTGGCTCTTAAGAACCCTGCCCATAGTTAACTGCAGCTCACACCAGTTGGCAGCCAGTAAGAGTGTATGGAAGGGAAAGACAAATCTACATATATATATCTACATTTTAATAATTCGAAGTAGTTCGCGTAATCGTTTATAGTGAAGTTCTCAGGTGCGTACACGAGCATGAATTCTTGGCTACTTATTGCGGATGATGTAGTCATTCGTTTGTCTGTGGTCCCGATACTACCAAAGTTCATTCCTCGCCTACTCCTATAGCTCGATTTCTGTCCCTCAGATACAGGAACAACCCTAATGAAAATAAAAATACGAACAAAAATAGATTGATCAACCCTCGACTCCTCCATTCTCCTCATCCTCAGCGACTCTGTCGTTGGGTGATGGTATTATACAGGAAATCACCAGGGAAAAAGGCAATTTCTATCAGACTGTCCACATTGCCGTCACCAACGCTTCGCATGCAATAACCCGAGGTCCACTTGCGAAGTAAATCTACTGGGAAAAGAGGAATTGATGATCACAGCTAATCGGTGCAGGTTGTGCCAGCCGTAAACCTTCCGGTGTTGAGCCGGAATACATGACTTTCCTCAAGACTGCTTTAAACCATTTTCGTTTTTCCGCTGGTGAGACTGATGAGAAGGCCAAACGAGTATGTCTCAGATTTATAATGTCTAAGAAGAGCTTAACCCCTGTTTGGAATGGCTTGCTGTATGGTATGGCCAGCGAAAGCCTCACGGAAAAGCCTGTTCCGGCGGGTCGTCCCAGTAATGAACTCCCCTGCAATGTAGTAAAGGGTTTTTCATGAGCGCTTATCTATCATACATCTGACACGGTGCGATCTGAGCGCCATTAAACCGTGAACCCCCGCTTCGTCGGAAACCCGCCGGGCCCTCTCTCCTGCTGTTCAGGATCGGCAGCACCTCGAGGGAAAGTAGCCCAGCATTACCTTGTTTTGTATGCCCGATTCAAATGAGGGCTAGATAGATGTATGCGAGCCAATTGCAAACTGACTGCGCTACTGCACGAGCAAGTCCACGGTTAAGTGAATATGCTACTACAGCCAAAAGTTTCTCTGCCTCTGGACTTGTTATTTTGGAGGGGACTCCATTCAAACAGGACTTCGTGAACCGCAATTCCTTGACGAGGAACGATTCGGATGCGTTGCTGATAATGACCGGTTTTAATGAAGCTGAAACTATCTATCAATAGTGATCTCGACGACTGAGGCTGTGAACACCGCTCAAACTTTGTCACAAAAGCGCTTCAAATCAATGGAACGTACTTTTGCCTATGAACACTCCTCTCAATAATCATGCAGAGAACGTTTTGGAAAAATGATAGAGCATATCATATATCTTACAGGTGTTCTGGCCTTATGGGTTGAGAATTTCTAGTAGAGGTATTTCTAACTCACGGCGAATTCTGAGGGCTTCCTCAAATCAAAGATCATCCATAGGATGTAAAACCAATCATAGTGTCCCTTCAAATCGTATACATGTGACAAAATAGGAAAACCGGTATCGATTACTTAAACTTGCTCCACCAACTCTGACTGTGACACAGGTCCAGCTTTCGCTTTCTCATTCTGGTCAATCGCAAGTGTACCCTGAGCAGCCTCCGCTGCAAACGTGGTATGGGGTTTCCAGCCCGCCGAGCGTCTGGGGCTCCCGCATTCTTCCATCATCCTATCAACCTGTTCCAATGTGAGGCCCTTGGTCTCCCATACAAAGAGATAGGCGTAGATAAAGCAGAGAATACAGGTTGAACCCCAAAGGAAAAAGACTTTTGAACCGAGGTTCTAAGAAAATGTCAGCTTCAAGTGAAATCGTCTTGCCGAAAACACTCACCGCCTGGTCAGTTCCCACAAGATAAGGGGTAATTACGGCGATAATACAGTTCCATAGCCAGTTAGAGGCAGTGGAGAGACCAACTCCTCGAGCCCTAATAGGCAATGGGAAAATTTCACCGATAGAAACCCAAGCACCTGGACCCCAAGTTGACGCGAAGAAGAAGACGTAAACGCAAATGAAGGAAATCTGCGCCTTAACGACTGTAGTGTCTCCAGGCTTGGCGACACCAATGATACCGACAATGAACTCGCAGATGAGCATACCGAGGGCACCATAGATAAGAAGGGGTCGTCGTCCAAATCGTTCGATAGTCCAGAAAGACACAGGTGTGGAGCAGACGTTAACTAAAGTGGTGATGAGAGAAATCAAGAAGGGGTTCGAGATAGTCCCAAGATCATTGAAGAAGGTGGTTCCAAAGTAGAAAATGAAGCTGGACATCACAGTCAGTAGATTATAAAGGACACAACGAAGGGCAAACTCACTTGACACCAGTCCATTGCTGCATCATTTGCATGGTAATACCGAGAAGGGTTCGACGAAGGTTAGACCCAGGGTTGCGAATACCACCAGTGAAACAGGCAGCCCAAGAGGAGAAGTAAGTCACATTGGGAGTAAGCTCCGTCTCGTACTCGTGGTTGGCTACAATTTCGGCGATTTCATCCTTGATGTAATCAGAGTCCATTGGTTGACCTCGGACTCGAGACAATGCCTTTCTGGCCTGTTCTACCTTGCCGGCTTTCACATACCAACGAGGTGACTCTGGAAGCAAAAAGAGACCACCACCGAGGATAAGGCTAAGTTGAAATCAGTATTGTTTTGGACGGAATGGAAAGGCACTTACGCCCAAGCAAACTGAATGGCGATAGGGATACGGTATGACCCGCTATCGGTACGGTTCTGAGTTGCGTAACATACACAAGAAGCAAGAAGAAGGCCAATAGTGATGCAGAACTGATAGCCCGAGACAATTGCACCTCGAACCTAAATTTCTTTTAGTCGGGTGTAATAAATTAAGTTTAATAATGAGCGTACCTTTCGAGGAGCGATCTCCGACATGTAGAGAATGATGATAGCTGAAATGAAACCGACACCAAACCCAGAGATGAGACGACCGGCCACCAGCTGCGGAATTGGTCAGGACCTCGAATACCAAGTACCTTACGAATTAACTCACCAAGCCAAGGCTGGTTGAAGCAGTTTGCAGACAGCAACCAACAATAAATACAATACAACCAGAAATGATAGTAATCCTTCGGCCGAAGTAATCGGCAAGGTCACCAGCGATGATCGCACCAAAGAAAGTTCCAGCAGAAAGGATGGAAGTGATCAAAGACTTCTCCCAAGCTGGCAGAGTGAAGGCATCTTTGGTGGCTTGATCCGCATCGGGGCCAGGAATAGGAAGACCTGTCATCATGTTGATGAAGTAATTCATACCCAACACGCCGTTCATGTAACCGGAATCAAAACTATGGGCAAGGAGTCAGTTTCCGAGGTGAAAGAAATCAGATCATGACTTACCCGAAAAAGATACCACCGAAAGAGGCAAAGACACAGAGGAGATAAGCCTTGACAGTCACAGGAGCCTCCACCCGCTCGGGGCTGAGAGGCGCCGAGAGGACGCCAGCACCACCAGGCACTGATATCAGAGTTAGAGAGACTGTAGCAATGAATATAAGGGAAGCACCTACTGATGTTTGAGTGTTTAGTAGTAGTACGTGAATTAAAAGAAGGAAAATATGTTCTCCACTGAAGTACTTTTCACGGTATAGGAGATGAAAGTTGAGAAGGGTGGCAGTCGCAGATTAAATATGAGATAGTTGCTGAGGTGGGGATGGAATTACAGTGCATTGTTGGCCCCTTTTTATAGACGTGCGGAAGCGGAACTCAATTCATAAGACTGTACGAATTATGCCCATTGTACAATGTTTGATGGGAAAGAACAAGAGCTCGAAGGCAAAAGAACAACATGCGGAAAAAAGGGCGGAAAGGGCGATCGTGCCTAGAAAAAGGCCGAGAGCCAATGGGGCAACGTGGGGCAACGTTAGGGTTTTCTTGGGGCAACTCGGGAAGCTTTTCTTTCCTTGAAAGGATTGTAGTAATATTACCCTGAACTTTTTACTCTGCCGAAATTATTGTGCCTACCCATCAGGCACACTGCCGGTTGTTGTTTGCCACGATCAGCCGCAAAGAAGAAGGGCATTCGAGAATCGCGGAAAAGGAAAAGGAAAAAAAGGGGAAGGCGGAAAGACGAAGAGGAAACGCAATGGGAAAAATGGCAAACGAGCATAGTTAGGGATAGGGGATAGATGATCAAAGAAAGAGGAAAGAAGTCGTGAAGGGAATGGCGATAAGAGAGGATATACGTAATAGAATCTGAAATCTGAAGCTGAGAACTAAGAACTGAGGACCCTTTACCGCGCGACCCTTCCACGACAGTGGAGGGGAAGTGGAGGGGAAGGTGGAGGGGAATCAAAAGTGATTGAACGCGCAAGTGGCGGAAAACCAGATCCTTCGCGGAAAAACCAAGCGGCGTCGTAAATATTCATCGATAATTATTCCTCATTGGTCTGCTATCTGCTACATGTGCCACCTGGGCCACCTGACTTCCCCTGGTTCCTATGACGTCCACCCTGATTACTATAGCCATTTAGCCAAGTTGAGATAATTGCATATTCTACTATGGTGGTTCACAAAAAAATCATTCTCCACCTTGGGATAAAATTTAAAGCGGCCAAGGGCGGTAGACGGTAGCGGGAAATGGATTCATAATACATGAAATGTGCTGTACTCGAATTGATCAATTTGTTTTCTTGTGCTCTAGTCAGTGTATTTTGTAATACTGCTCTAGTATCCTATGCATACGTTTTGCGGGGCTAAAAGGTTTCGGTTCGTATAAGTTCATATAACAAGACACCAGCTAAAATCGGGGATTCAATATAAATAGCAGGGATTACAAAGCCCGTTGATTGTCGTTGTTTATCAGTAATCACTGCACCCTTGATACCTCACTACTCCTACAAAGGTGAGTATTGCGCATTATCGACCATGCACACATGGTATGTAATATCATCACTCGTGATCTCATGATCCGCGTATAACTGTTGACCGAATAGCCGGACGAAAAGAAAGCGCAGCACAACAACAGATTATAGCCAAAATACTAATATAGCTGGCCGCCGGTATGCCAGGCCTGATGGCTGACGGCGGAAAATGTCGTGATCCATTGCCGCAAATTCTATCTGGCTCGCTTCCAACTCCCCTGGCAACGTCCGGCGGGATCGGGGAATCTGAAAGTGGCTAATCACAATAAAATATAGGGAGGAACCAGGAACCAGGGATTAAGTCAGATCACCAGATCCGGATCATGTATCACTACTAATAAATGTGAAATGATAGAAACGAAATGAGAAATGAAAAATTGAGAAATGAGAGAAGATGAGTGATGGAACTGAGAGTTGATCGAACTGAGAATTTAGGATCCCCAGGTTCCACGTTCATGCCATTTGGCAAATGGCCTTCTCCCGATGATTCCAGGTTCTAAGCCCATTTAAGGCTTGCAGGAGAAAAGCAAAAAGTGTAACTATTAAGGCGTAGGATGCCAAGATGCCAACGGTCGGAAAATCCCCGGGTTTTTTATTTATTAAAACGTGCCTGATCGAAAATATATCCGTACCCCGCAGTGACCGACCTCCCAGTAGCTATACATATTTGTACGGCTATCGTCAGGTCCTTGCCTTGAATAATTATTTTGCACCTGTGCAACAAGTTAACAGATGAATGATTCCTACACACTGACAAAGAGCCGTCAGGCAAGCCTTGCCGTATGGAAGAAGATGTCAAAAATAAACATCCTCTTCAGTTCAATCGCACATCAGTCTTTCTCTTTCTAACAAACTACCCTTCCCATCAGCATTCCTTCCTGCCTAACATTATCAGTAGTGCCGTTCACATGTCAGTCAATGGAGACGACCATGAATCTTTCAACGATACGAAATCAAAATTACGTGAGACAGACGCTGGAAATCCAGAGGCAGTTTGAAGATGAAGCAGGCGAGGTTTTGATTCTTGCATTGTTGGGCGGAGAATGAAGAAAGGAAGGCCACCGGAGCAGGGAGAAGAAGACGACGCCACTAATTCAAGGCCACTACCTGATCACCCGTTGGACTTGAGAGTTGCCCGCAGCTCGTTGAGGTGAGTGCACAATGTATCGCTAACGAAAGTGACAGACTTGTGCCAAGGCGTAAGCCTGGTCAATTTTATCAGGTTTTAGCAGCGGACGAAGTGGAACCCATTTGTATTGCCCCACCTTGAAAAGCTGACACCTTCCATATGTCCGTATCTCGTGGATGGACAGACTTGTTCTGGCTCATTTTTAGCCCATTATTGGCAATTTAATGGGACTGTGGGAGACGCTGGGCTTCTTCCAAACATCCATTGCTGTTGGCGATTCGTTGAGGATATTATCAAGAATATCATCAGTCACGGTATCGTCGCCATCGGAGATGGAATTACCAAGCGGGCAGGCCAATAACATGATCCCAGTGGCGATCAAAATATGCATCAGCACAGCATCGTCTACAACAACGCAAAGTTGAAGAAGAAATGTGAGGGCAAGATGCGTAGCTAGAAACCTATAGATCAACCGCGTTGCAACTAAGATTATAAAAATGAAGAATAGATACTCACTTCCATCCACCTCTTCTTGATGTCTATCATGGCAAGGACCAGAAGCGGATCGGATTCCCGCAATCTTAATCTTGAGGAGAAAAACAATCTCCTTGAATTCTCGCGAAGATCTTCGATTTCATGTATAGTATCATTGTATGATTGTCACTGGTTGGGCCAATGCTTGCTTAAACAAAGCGAGGAGATCTCGAAGATCGTTCCGTCCAAAGCGTACGCTGTTCAATAAGTACATCCAATCTATGTCGTGAATCGCTGGTGGAAACTCACGACCGTTTGATTCTGTTGAAAATTCATATTGTAGCGTTGCAGCTGTTCAGTTACTATGCTTATGAATATATACGCTGTACTATTATTACACTTTAGTCAATGTGGATGCTGTTCCCTACAGATATCATCTCTCCTAATTATCCAACTAGTTATCATTAGTTGATGCGTATTGAATCTCACAAATAACAGTCTCTGTTTTGTACGACACAATAAATGGCTGATGTCATCGGTTGGTATATAAAGAAATTCCGTTCTTCAATTGTATTTGACGTAAGATTCCCATTTTCAAGCTGGACACAACTACCATTGTTGAATTGGTATATTTCGGATTTACAAATATAGTGGTGCTTGCTAACCCTGAATTGGTTCTTATGCCTTAAGCTTCCTTGACCCCTCAGAGGCCATACGGATAGCCCAAGTGAGCCTGTTGGGATGATCAGCTTCCTTTCCCAAACATTACGAGATCAACACTTACTCGTAGCTCTTGGTGGCATCCTCAAAGGAAGAAAGAATGTGGGGGTCGGGACCGCCTTCAATACAATCGATGAAGGATGAAACCTCAGAGAAGAAGGGGTCATCATCAGTGTAACTGTGGCGTTCCTCGTGATCATCTACAGGTAAAGTTAGGATTGCATCGTATCAACGCCCGCTGGCGTACTCACCTCCAGGACGTCTCACAAAGAGACTAGGAGAGTTGTAGGGGTCGACAAGCCTCATGTGGTATCCTGTGTGCGACGTCAGTTTAAAACAACATTTTGTTTAATTTAAGCTCACCATCGGCCCAGACTTCCAGCTCGCAAGAGTATGCAGAACCCTGAAGGGCAACAGCGTGCTGGAATGATCCAACTGCACCGTTTTCGTATTTCCAGATGGCGCTGGTAAGACGGGGAATCCTCAAGTCCTCGTCGATCTTGGACTCATCAATGGGAATCTTGGAAAGCTTTCCAGGCTCTTCATACCATTCAACGGAGCGAGCACTAAAATTTATTCAGCTACGGAAGGTACACTGATATTTTGCACTTACGCGATACTGTTCATATCCACGTCACCACCGAAGTACCTAGATAAATCACAGAAATGAGTACCTTGCTCGATGACAGGGCCCATGTCAATGGCCTTGTTCCACCAGGCAGGCTTGGCAATAGCCTCATAAGCACAAGACTGTATGATAGGATTAGCAAATTGCTTGCGCTTATTTACAAGAGAACTCACGTAACGAGCATTGGTGGCCATAACAGTAAGGTTATTCTCATGGATGATCTGTTTCATCTTCTGAACGCATTGGAGGTACCTGAGCATATATCCGACGGAGACGATATTGCCATTCTCGATGAGCTTTTGAGTGACTTCCTTGGCAGCTTCGACGGTACCGGTGCCCACGGGCTGACCACAGTTCAGCTAATTTGAAAAGCGGTAACGTCATAAAACTCACCTTCTCAATGAAGTACGCAGTCTTGGGGAAGAGCTTGAGCATCTGGATTTCAAGGTCTCGTCCCTTGGTAGTACCGCCTCGATAGGCGGGAGGACAGCCTACAACGATAGCGCTTGTCAAATGAATCAGCATTTAACTTGAATCAGAAACTTGCAATATTCACTTGGGATCTTGTACGCCTTGATTCTTCAAATCCGCGTGGTAGTCCTCAATGGTTTTATAGACTTTAGTGTCTTTGTAAGCAGACTCAACGAAAGATTGTCGCTTGCCGTCAAGGACCTTTTCGGCACGTTCAATTGAGGGATCAATAAGAGCGGTGACTTTCAAACGGGGACCAAGTTTGTGTTCAAAACGGAAAGAATGGCTAAAGGTGCATTAGTAAGGAGTCGCAGTCTTAACTAAAATCAGCTCACTTCCAAGGACCCTCATCGGAGCCAAACATGATATTCTACAGGAAAATATCGCTATCAGTTGGGAACAATAAAGAATCGAAGGTCAGACTCACGCCAGCACCAATCATGACCACGTTGAAATCCGCTCCGGGCTCAGGAGGAGGTTGTCTAAACATAGCGTCAGGTGCCGCAGCAGTGACAGCAATTCCACGACGATGAGAAGGAGCGAGGGGTACATTGCAAGGTTTGGTAAATCCATATCGAGGAAGGAGGGGAGTCGAGGTGGAGATTAACCGTTTTCGGAAAGGGGGAAGATTGGGCGATCGGACGTTGGGATTTGCAAGAAGTTGCCGTTTCAAACATGTGCCCATGGGGATGATGGCGGGAGTCGGGATGACGATTGCGTGCAGGTTGGGGCGCATGTTTGGTGACGGGTTTCGAGTATTCGCAAAGCAAGTTGAAAGTAATTAAAGTTGTGCGTGTGGCAGGATAAAGGTCACAGATTCCAAGTCGAAGGAAGGGTTTTATATCCCATGGGGATACGCAACAGCCACGTCAGAAGGAAAGTTTTGTTGGTCGTGTAAGGTTGCGGAGCCAAAGGTATGGTTGGGGCACCAATGTTTCGTCGCACGGATTAGCGAAACCAGATGTAGCAGATCGACAGTTGTCACGTGGTAAAGGAGCCACAAAGACGGATATCAATAGGTAAATAAAGGAGTAAAGAGTGAGGAAAGGAACAAGGACGTGGCCAAGTGATGGATGATACGCGAGAGCAATGGATGTTGGCGCAAGGAGAGTCGCCAAATCGATGATTATTGAGGTGTTGGGGGGAGAAATATAATTGTAATGTGGGTGTGTATCGTATGTCATAAGGATTGGTATGGCAGAGAAACAGGATATGTAACCCGGACAGATGGGCGTGCCGGAGATAGAATCATGCACGGATTGGGGATGGGGAAATGGCGAAAATAGTTTGGTGACGATGGACAGTGCGCGAAAGGATGGGCGAGGGATCACCGGCCAGGCGGCGGTGCCAAGCAGCAAGAAGACCCGTGGGGACCCGCAGACACCCGCAGGGGCGAGAAGCGAAGTCAAGTGTAGGGTGAAGGGGAAAGTGCACGGCGACGCAAGCATCCAGCGTTTGGGGTGGAGGCACCGTGCGTGATTCGACCGCAGGCCAAAGGAAGGGGCGGACGAGTCCATATCATAAAGATCGGTCCGACATGAAAAACAAAGAGGTGAAATGGGGACGTAAAGAAGGAAGAACACACATCAGCAACCTTCCTTATCCACGGGAATCAACGGAAACGATACAAGAGACCGAGCATTACTCACGTATCCATTCGGACAGGCTTGTCCACGTTGATACCGGAATGAGGGGCCTCCTCCATACCTCCATCTCCCAAAGGGAGCGAAGCTTCAAGCTTGCTGATAGGAGAAGATGTGAAGGCCCGCGCAAACAGAGTGTTTCGGAGCCCAGACGTCTTGAGGGTCACTGGTGCGGGGAGAGCACGAGAAACAGTCGAGAGGGGGGCATGGCGAGAGAAGACTGCTTGAGGAAGTCGAGCGCGAACAAGGGGAGCACGGAATGACATTTCGATTGTTGTTTGGTGTTCTGCGAATTCGAAAACGACAAGAGGAAAGAAGACGCATGGAAAAAGAACAAGGCAGTCAGCGCGTCTCACGGAGATGACGAAACGTCCGGAAGGAGGGAAGATTACTCACCAGTAGTAGTATGTATCTACGACGGTGGTATGCTCCACAACTTGAATCGACCTGGTTCGGGTGTTCGGGCGATGGAACTTCTCTGAGATTCTTCTAAGCTCGAAAACAGAAAGTTGCGGTTGGGGGTAAAAATGAAGGATCCTGCAAATTCCAGAAGTGGGAATGACTCAGGATTTGTCGAGCTATTTATATGGACGGTATTCGCTCGCGTATGTGGTAGATGTTGTTGATTTCAGTTCTTGTGCATAAATTTTATTCATTTTGATGGTTTCTCCACTCTCGCTCGTCTTTCATAGGGCATACAGGTCCGCTGGCTAAGACTGCAGTGCTCTACAGGGGTGGGGCGTCGTCTGTCGTCATGATGTCAAACCCCAGTCGTGAACGATTAGCCAATGAGCGTCCAAAAAGTCATTACCGGCGGCACCCGTACCTTGCATCCCACATATCCCACATTAGTCCCTGCATCCCACTGACAGGAAAAAGACTTCTCCACGTTAAATGAAGAAATGCGCCCTATCTGTTCGTAGTTCTTGGTCGGCTTCCTCCTCCACCCCCGCCCAACCTTGGCGCTGTGGCACTCCGGAGGCAGGCGGCAGACTGGCCCGCTCACTAGCTCGCACCTATGAAAAAATCAGGGAAAAGGTGCCAGGTGTGGGGTATATGAAAATAAAATGACGCAAAGCTCTTCGATTTATTCGCTATACAACAACAGTGCATGACACCCATTTTCCAGTAGAACTCGGCCGTTCGACAATTGTTACCCAAATTATTCAAACCATGTTCAAAATGAAGCTTTTTGCGAATGGAGCCTAGCGCCGAGTTTGACGAGAAATTCTGAGTCAAAATAAGGCAAAAATGGGATCTGAAAGGAAAAGGCCAGCCCCCCCAACAAGCTCACAGACTTTGGCGGCCCAAAAATCAGCCGTCCGGGAAATGGCTCTATTCGAACCCAGAACCTATTTTTTGCGTTTTCTTGTTAGGAGAGGACCTCTGGGACAGAATCTCAGAATTTTTGGAGAAAAAATTTCCATTTCTACTGGAAAATGGATGCCGCGCACTGCTTTACTACGTGCGGTACCGTCAGACTCTACAACTGAACCACCTTGAGCGAATAACAAGGGGGCGGATTTTATTCGTTTAAAGTCTGTGGCCCCGCCCCCGTCCCATTTTTGGGGAAGCGAGAATCGTTCGTTATATCGCAGAGGTATTCGTTATTTCTAGCCTGGGAGTAGGCTTGACACAAGCCCCTCCACGGACCTTATGTGCCTTGTTGCGGAGAAAAGAGCGCGCGGCATGGGACCAAATTTGAGATGACTGCTTTCTGTGATCGTTGTGCATGAATGAAACTGGGCTACCGTTATTTATGTGACAGGTATCGATCTCAGGAAGAGAAATGATGAAGCAGCCGTAGACGGACAACAACGAAAATTTCTTGTCCTCCACTCTTTTCTATCTTCTCCTGTTTTCTGCCTTCTTCTGTCTTACGTAGTCTGTAAACTTGTCGTGGATCTGTAGATGTGGTACGTGCTATTCATGTTATTGTTCATTGACAGGAACACAGACCACTGGTCGTACGGAGATAGAACATCAGAATAAAGCGTCTATATCTTTGAACTTTTTAGCACATAGCAAGGGGAAACAGTTCTTAATCATTTTTATTATCTTTTCCCTTGCTACGCATCAGAAAGCATAATGATAATGTAATGCATCCTTATCTGACGATCATCCGCTAAAAACTCCGGATAATAAACCAATGGCTATCGATCGCTATAACAGCTCATGGACATCGTTTGAGCCTAACCAAATTAAAAAGATGAAAGGAAAAGAAAAAGAAGAGAAATGTGACCGATTGTCTGTAGGTTAGCTTCATACAAAGATTCACTTACAATTGAGAATGTCGATACACCTTGAACCTTTTGGTGTTGGTCTACTGTCCACAAACGGTTGAACGGTGCTGTCAGTGTGTATTATACACAAACACAATTTGATAATGGAATGAAGAGCATAACTAGGCAGAGGGCGGCTGGCATGGGCGAAGCTTTAGGAGACAAGAATGCGGGAGTAGATCGCCTGATGTTTGTGAAGGCTAGGCGATAGTAATAGAGAAGGGAAGATGAGCGAAGTAAATCAGTATCGTGGGCTACACGATTTTGAATCCTGGTATACTAATGCGACTGCATCATTAGACTTGTTTCCTTACCCGCCATACTACTCACAGATCATTAGTCCTTCCTCGTCCTTTTGTTTTCGCCTTCCTCTCCTTCACTATCGTACGACCTTTTGGGTGCTGGCGTTGTGCCACTGTCTTCCACAATAAGATCGGCATTCACTATTGTCTCCTCTGGCATACCTGCCCCTATTGTCTTGCTTTCTTCATCGTCATCCAACGTCCCTTCATTTGTCTCATATCCTCCTTCGTCATCATCTCCAATGGCTTCTACAAGCTCTTCCTCGTCCTCATATTCAACACCACTAATAACTTCGTCCTCATTTAGAGCGACTTCCACATCAGCTGCAACGTCCTTGCGTGGGTCTAATTATACTGTGAGCTTTAGAATCCAATATAATAGTGATGAGAAAACTTGCCTGCTTCGGCTGTGTCGCCCATAACACCTACATCGTTTTCCACTTCGACTCTGGGGGAAAGATGATCGGCGTCGTTTTCACCTACCCCCGCATGCCTCGCTGACTTGCTTGTCTCTTCGACCTTGGCTTTTATTCCCGCGCTAGCCTCATCATTCTTCAGGTTGCTCTCTTCTACGATAAATGGGAGTCTAGACTGTTCCGCCTGTTCATCAGTCAGTTTGGACTTGTCCGATTCAGAAACAAGGACAGAGCCGGCTTCGTCCGAAGCAGTGGAACTTGATAAAGGTTTCTGGCCGGCTAAAACCTTTGGAGACAAACGAGCCACTGAAGATGAGGCATCTTTTGAAACAGGGCTAACTTCTTTTCCAAAGTCAAAGGTCTCTTTGGTGCGTCCCGAAAAACCTTGGTTCTCGTACAAACTACCATCATCTTCAGCTCCAGCACCAAAATCTGCTTGACCATCTCCTTGCGTGGATGTTGCATCGATCACTGATTCGCGAGTCGAGTCAGCTTGATTCCTCTCTGTTGCCTGAGGCGATCCAGCAGTAGGGCCTGAAACATCATCAATAACGTTTCACCAGTACGGTACAATGGAATACTGACTCTCAGGAAGAAAACTATCCGCTGGATCTTTCTCTTCGGTCTCTTCTGGCCAGATAACACCAGCATCTGCCTTGTTATTGTTCGAAACCTCGACAAAATCATTCTTATCTTCATTGTCTTCTAACGGCAGCAGTTAGATTTCCGATTCATTACAACTGTACACGCGCTCTTACCTTGGCCAACAGCACTGACTGCCGGTTTCGAATCCGTGACTGGGAGTTCGAGTGGTTCCTGGATGGTTTCCAAGGATCCTAATTAATCGTTAGTCTGGCAACAAAAGTAATTCAGAACAGCCAGCTCTCACGATGTGAAGTGGTGATCCTTTCTCGGCCGGATACATCTTTAGTGTCATCGACGCTAAGGTCAAAACCTCGCGAAGTTCCTATATAAAGAAACGAGAAAATGATTGTAAGTTTCGAACAATGAGCAATAAAAATGACTTACCATCATGATGCTTGTCTGAAGCCGCTTGCCTATCTTCTTCATCGGTGTACTCATTCTCGACATTCCCACCTATATTCTCAGATTCATCGTCATAGGCTACCTCTTCCTCTCCGTATTCCTCGTATCCGTCTTCATCTTCGTCATCATGATCGCCTTCGTTGCTTTCAAGCTTCTTCTCTGTGTGACCTTCCACTCCATTGTAATCCTGATCTCCTTGATCATGAGGCTGTTCCTCGCTGGTACTTCTACTTCTAGCAGCTTCCAACTCTGACTGGATAGCATTGAACCTCGTGATAAACCTAGAAGATTCCCACGATAAGTGAAGCTGGACGGGTTCAGGTAGGTCACAACCGTGATAAAGGTTCATAAGTTCCAAAAAAGTTATCGACTGGAGATTCACATCATCCTTTCGCAGATACATTAGCTTCAATAGTGAGTGGGGTAAAGAAAATCTGGCACGCTCACCTCAGACATCTTAAGATCCATAAGTTTTTCAGTAATCACCATTCCATCACCTGCACTTTTGATTAATCCTTCCTTTGCACATTCCGCTCGTATTGCACCCCAAACGTCTGCCAGACTTGCTTCCGCTAGCTCTAATTGTCGGTTCTTGAGCCACACAGGGATCTGCCCCGGATCGCTCTCGACACTGGCAAACAAAGCGCGTGCGGGTGATAGGGAAGCAGACAAAGGGCGCGTGGGAAGATGCAGAATAATAGATGGAAGATTTTCCGGAGTTAGTGGCTCGTCATCGTAATAGTCTTGCTCGCCATCATACTCGGCGTCGTCTTCAAACACGTCGTTAGAGGTGGGCACGATTCTTTCTTCTTTAATCACTGAAGAGTCATGCTGAGGGGCAATAATGGCCCTTGGGAGCGTAGCTACCAAGTCATTTCGCATTGAGTCGGTCGTAGGACCGTCAACGGTTACATGGGCATCGGAAGCTAGCGCGACGTCCGTTCCCTCTTCTGGCGCAGTAGAGTCAGCCGTCAAAATATCATTCACGTCTCCAAGGAGTCCTGGCTTTCCTGTTTCGTGAATGCTACTTTCGCCGACGTTCGCATCGTTATGTGTCACTTCCTGTTCGTAAGTAGCATTCGCGGCTACTAAATCGGCAGGAAAGTGAACAGCTACCTGAGGCTCAACCACTGCGGGTTCCTCGTCCGCTGCTGATGAATGTAACAGATTACGCTGCTCTGTGTCTAATAATCCGGGCGTTGCAGCAAGCATCTCAAACTCAGGAGTACGAGAGGAGGCATCTTGTACTTCCGAAGGTGGGTGGGAAAATACTGAGGCTTGCGCAGGAGCGACACCGACAGGTTCCGCTTGCGTGGGAGGGTCCATGTCAATCCCTTCTTCTTCTTCTTCTTCTTCTTCGTACACATCGGCTGCGCCTTCTCCATCACCCATAACTTCATCACCATCCCCATTTTGCCGCTCTTCGAGCATGTTTTGGCCCCCCAGGTCTTCGTCCATTTGCTCGTCTTCCGACCATCGATCAATATCAATGTCCATTGTTAAGATGGATACGTTCCGAGGTCTGTCGATTGGAACTGGACGTATCACTTTCGGCGTCGTCTTGTGTATAGCAGCGCAAACTAACAGAGTAGATTCAATGATTAGCAATAGTGGCGTCTGTACATACTTGATATTTCATTGTGCTTGCGTGTATCGACTGCTGCTGTGGTGGTGGTGGCTGGTGGTGGCAACGGGAGTATTTAAAATTCCACGTAATATTTGATTTTGTTGTTGACTACTAATAATACGTAAGAAGTATTTCGGCAGCCGAGGTGCTGTTTGGCTCCCTCTGTTTCTGGATTTCCATTCTTGCGTGCAAGAATGAACTCCTGTGACTAATCAGCACGCATGGCCCATGGACTCTTCCACGCATATCCACCCCCATCCAGAGCTTGCCTCCTCGAATGGCTCGCTGCAAACCTTGTCTACACCTCCCCATCTCTCACCATCCAGCCCATGAGTGCATCATCCGGCTACAGAATCGTTGCAGAAAGAGACATCGAAATCGGCGAACTGCGTAAGTTATTGCACATGTTCAGTTGTCACTGATTACTGTTAGTGCTGTCTTTACCAAAATACTCCATCCTGTCACACCAAACAGCCTCTCTCTCAGCTATTACTCATTTAGCCTCAGCGTCACATACCATCCTGAATCTTTCTCTTTGTCTACTCCATGAGATACGCCTATTCACCAATTCCAGATTCTATGGCTATTTACAAAGCCTTCCACGGGATATGGAAGCAGGCCTCCCCGTTTTCTGGAAAATAGGAAAGGGTGTCGAAGTCGAAGATGGGGAGAGAGGATTACAATGGCTGAAAAGCACAGAGGCCGAAAAAGAGTTACGCAAATCCGAAAAACAAGGTCTTTCACTGGTGGGCGCGTCTTCATGCGATTACTGTATCGTCCTCGGGCTGAATTATAGGACCGATAGTCCGACATCTATGCTTTCTATCTGCGCACATCACATTTACTTCCTCCCACCTCAACTGACCCATTGCCATCCCCCTTCCTAGCATTCGTTCATGCGTATACCCTTATCTCCACCCGTGCATTCCTAATCGATCTGTATCATCTCACTGCATTATGCCCCTTTGCGGATTTGTTAAATCATTCTGCCTTCCCCCATACATGTCTGGCCTCTGACGACTTTGTTTGTTATATGTGCGGGTCGTTAAACGTCTGCGAGCATGACTTATCCCGTCCAGATGGGTTAGATGAGAACGGAACACCTCGAAGACTGGCACATTTGCCACAACTAGAGATAATACGACTGAAAAACGAAAATGACAACATTGAAATGCGTTTAGAGAGGCAGGTGAAAAAAGGTGAAGAGGTGTTTAACACATATGGAGATATTGGCGACGGACGTTTGCTTGCAGAATATGGTTTCATCGGAGAGGAGTTTGCCGACTCGGGCCTTACCTGGGAAATGGAAGACATTTTCCCCAATTCTCGCGACCTTCATTTCAATATCATTGGGCAAGGTTGGGTGGACCTTTGCGAGAAACTTTCATCAGTCATATGCCACGGTGATGGATTGAGTGATTGGACTGAGGGCATCGGAGACGTCGACGAGGATCTGCTATGCCCACAAGAGCTCAGCAATCCCGGATTACTAAATCTTGATCAGTCTGCAAGGCTTTCGATCGTCATGTTTGCACTCTGTCATCTGCGCGTCGACCAGGGCGCCATCCCATCCGACGAACATCTCATCGTTGAGTATTTCCAGTATGTTATGGCTGGCGTAGTACCAGAGCTGGCACGGAGCTGGACCGAATTGCAACAAACGGGTGGAATAAAAACTTGTCAACCATCATCTACCACCATACGGACGGCGAGATTTGTTTATCAGCTGCTTCAGTCTAGACTGAATGCTATGTACGAGCCACAGCTATCGCAGGCAGAACTCTTAGATTCTCGCGACGTAAGTAACGTCTGACATATGCCGGCCTGAAGTTATCTCAAGCTCATGCGACTAAGCAGTCTTTGGACCCCATCAAGGATAAACGTCAGATCTTGGGGTTGACTCTCGCAATAAACGAGCGAGGGTTATTGCAGTCGGCATCGAATAAATGGCTACAGTTTCTGTCTGCATTTGAGCAGTAGACGTCAAGACACATTGGCGAATGGTACGCGACTAACAATGATGTATTTTTCCTTGTTGGGGCGTAAAACTATGATGATAATACATGCACACACACACTCATGATAATCCCTTCAAAAATAATCTCCATCACTATCGTCGTTCCCAAACCTCCAACCACGATGATAGGTGCTACAACAGCGATTAGTTAATTGCAGCTAGAGAATGGTTTGCAACTCACCTAGTGTCTCGCGTTCTCCTCATACCTGCAACGCTGGCCATATTAAGACTTGGGAATGCTTTCAGCTTTACTATGATAACGAACGCCAAATCCTTGGACTCACTATCCCATTGAATCGTACGAAGGTTCTTTCGCTTTGCCTTTGCCTTTTCCGCCAGTAATGCCAGTAGGCCATTCATTTCGACACCAGACACATGTAACACCCTTTCCAGATTTTTTCTATAAGAGATGAGCTGATGATTCAGTATCCAAGGTACAACAAAAAGCTTAGATATACGTACAGCAGTTGCGGCCCACATTCTGAAACATTCAGCGTGTAAGGCTACAAATTCAAAGTTGGCCAGTCATCTCGTAAACGAGAAAGAAAAGAAAAGAAACATACGGCGACCACATCCACTGGCGGAATCGTCATAAATCAGTTTTTTGTTGACATCATCCTGTTGTGTCATTTCCTCGTAGCATCTATACGCAATAGGTCAAAATCTCGTTTTTC
Organism: Cryptococcus neoformans H99; assembly: GCF_000149245.1. Classification (NCBI taxonomy): domain Eukaryota; kingdom Fungi; phylum Basidiomycota; class Tremellomycetes; order Tremellales; family Cryptococcaceae; genus Cryptococcus; species Cryptococcus neoformans. Next base: position 789,619 of record NC_026746.1, read on the forward strand.
ACCAAGCCAATATCACATACACCGGGCAATCTTCCCCAATCGCTTTTATCCTTTTTCCATCAAAGCGTTCGCTATCACCGGACGTAGAGGTAGCTTGCTCAGGCAAATTTCCAGTCGCACGTAGATAGGCGTCTCGCACATTAGAAGGAACGGCAACTGAACCAGTAGGTGCAGGAGGAGCATGTCGAAAAACCCACTGAACCTCGGCGGGCTGTTTAATGCGTTAGCAACATGCTGAGACGTGCAAGTCAGGAACTGACTGTCAGGCCCTTTTGATACCAGACACTAGAGTCTTCTGGCACTTTGAGTACTTTGAGGCTACCCGTCGTAGATCAGCACACAACACGTCAATATGCAGATGGTGGGACTGACAAGACAAAGATGATATGCTTGCAAGGAGAGTTACCTTTGATGCAGTCTGGACAATCGCAACTGGGAAAGTCGCCGATGGTCACGGTCTGCGTGACATGTCAATTACACGAATGCGAGCACAAAGAGACGTAGACTTACATATACATTGCCCGTGGAGCCCAGCTGATGCAAGTGACTGTGTAAGCTCTTTCTAAACGGCAAGGTCAGGTAACATACAACTTTGAAGTAGTCCACTTGATTGGGCACATTGACGTAAGACACACGTTCAATCATAAACATGCGTTGAGACATCGCACGATCACCTAAAATAAACATATTTGCTCAGTAAAGACAAATATAATACGCTGAAAGGACCTACATCTGTCCATAATGGTTTGCGGACAATGGCTACGCACTCTGCTACATTGTTAGACCAGTTGTACAAAAAATGAAATAGGAATCGCTGACCTGGCTGGCCGTTTATGTATTGGGTCAATCGTCGCCTTTTTGGCTCGTTTATACACTGATGTAGCAGACCGTGAAGGCTTGATCGTCGTTTTATCAAGAGTAGACAGCGCACGACGACTTTTTTTCTGGTATAGCTGCTGCACTTTTTTATCCATTTGCATTTGTTGCACGAGGAAAGCACCTGACTGTTGTCGCTGTTGAGTTTGGGACGCCTCAAATCTCGCCTCGCCATCTGACAGCGCCTTTATGCCGTGTTCCCGCTTGATTCGACCTGATTCAATAACCTTGGTGGCATTGTCTGTACCATGAGGCCGCCCTCTTTTTCGGGAGGAAGATGAGACAACTTGTGACGAGCTCATCTGGTCAACGTGGGCGAACGGCTTGAGATCTGCGCTTTCTTTCTTGGCTGACTTGCGCATTTTCACATCCTGTGTGGCTGTGGGATTTTCGGCTATATCGCATTGAGAACGTTTGGAGTTAACGGCCTTTTTTTTATACGATGGAGCGTTTGCCCTTTCTGTTCTGATCGATCTTGATGGCGATCCCAAGACGTTATTAGGCGTGATTGTATGGGTGGAACTACCAGCTACAGCGGATGCTGCTCTATTATTAGAAGCGGTGGACGATCGCGTTATAATTCCAGAGACATTAGGACGATTTCTTATCGTCGAAGATAATCGTGAAGCAGAATGAGAGGTGGCAATGGCAGATGCCCTAGGAGCGGCGAATGAGAGGCCATCACCGCCATCCTCATCAAAAATGGCGGAGGGCGATGGCAGACGGAGCTCTGGTCTGGAAGAAGACATGAATGGGCCGTACAAGGATAGTGCAAAGAAGATGGATGTGGTCAAGGGCTTGCTTATGCATGTGAATAATACGCTTGCCGGCGGCTGGAAAGGCTCTCGAGAATGGTAAAATGGTCTGAGCTTAAAGTTATGACGCAATGGAATTTCATCTGGTGTATGATTATGAACTGGTGGGATAACCGCAAAGTATGGCAATTTTGTTACATTTAGCTTCGAATTCCGACCTGTTTTTACGGAGTATAGCTTTGTGATATGCTTCGTGATTAACAAAACGGAATGATCACTCCCCCCGCAAGTTTTCGTCTTCTATAATACCACGAATTCGCTCTCATCTTCCTCAATCACTTCAAGCACGTTCATTTGCTGATTTTCACATAACTTCCAATCAAGCCTTGCATGTTGTGTCATGGATGTCCTTCGTCTCCTGATGAGTTTCGAGGCATTGCTGGGATGTTTCGATCCGACGACCATCCTCATCCGCGTTTTTGAAAGCCTCGTCGGAATGACCACGTGTCAGAATAGCCGGCCATCACTTCCTCTATGCAGACCCGCAGCGCAAAGGATGCCATCCCTGCGGCCAGTAGTACGACGGATCGCCCACCGCCCGTAATGGGGACGGGCGTCGGTGGTGCTGATCGAGGTTCCTTGTTTTGGGGATAGGCGATGAAGCTGGCCAGAAGGTAGGTGGAATGATGTACGGTATACGGGGATTACTATGGGTATTCATCTTCACAGGTCCCGCTATGCAACATCCGTGCTATATAACCACAGGCCTTGCCTCATCTTCTTGAATTCACTCATTAGACCTGATCCGCGCCTAATACGTTCTGCGGCCTCGTCCAAATCTCATCTCTCTTGGATCTCCAAATCACCGATCTATGACGCCCCCCAGCAGTCGCCGCTCATTACGATACACTGTTCCTCCTCTCCTCCATTAAGCGCATGCTCAGTATATTGCTACTACACATCTCCGCAATATCAGTAAACCCGACCGGTATGCTCTCGCAGCTCGACCCCTCAGTAATAGCTTGCATTATCCAGTATTTGGCGGTACTTGCGCCATCAACGGCCCTTTCAATAAGTCAACAGTCATACGCTCAATCTGTAGAAGTGGTTTATCGCGACATCACCCTTCATACCAAGTCCTCAGTCGATAGCTTCATGATGGGTGTTTTCGATCCTGTCGGACGCAAGCGTATGGCTCTACATCACGTTAGAAGTATTACGCTCCTTTGCGATGCCACATGCCTTGAGTCGATCCTCGCATACGCGTCCTCAAAGGAACCTCTGTCTAGTCTGCAGACTTTGGTCATCCAAATACCGAATGAACGAGAGTCACCTGATATCACCCGCTTACAGCTCACCTTTCCAAACAGGCCATTTAACACCTTTAATATCACGATCTTCGACGTTAGACCGGATTATTCACGACTGGCAAAAACAGCTGCTTCTGTCGTCTACCATTTGATAGAAGGAAACTTTGCTCAAGAATTCGCTTTTGGTGTTAGGATCTGGGATGTCAGGAACTCCTTAACTATACTTAACCGTATGGTAAAGTTGAAGATGCTTAGTGATCGCAATTGCTTGGCCGATACGTTAATCATCGAGAGAATCATCTTCGGGATGGTCTTCTATCGAGATGATGAAACCTTTGAGCAGGAGCTATTACAATGTACTCATTGTCGTACAAAGCTTGAGAGTGCCATCTGGCAGCAATCTGGGCAGAAAACGAAGATCGCAAACAATTATCGTATAAATGTACTCTGAATTCAACAGTAACTGTGCGTTTTGACAGATTGTTCAATGGACGTTGTCTAACCACTGCTAAGCACTTGCGGAAAGCTGTTCCCAGCAAGACCACCGTAATAGATTCACTTTTAGCAAGGATTTTCCTTCCAATGTGTTCTGAAAGACAACGTAGTAGGAACAGTTCATTGTGGACGTGAAGTCGCCGGCGCCATGACTGATCTTGCCCTGGGCAAGAATTGTAAAGATTGGAGAGCTACTATGAAGTAACAGAACAGTAATTTGCAATAATGTATTGTAACTCTCCAGACCCTTGTCCATAGCTCCAGATCAAGTCAGTTGAAAAGAAACCACAGCGGCTCAAATAGTCGAACGTCTGTCGCAGAGCAGATAATCCGTTCAGCTGTACATCAGATACGTAGTTCATTTTCTCGTTGTTTGTTTGTTGTTGCCGTCGGGGGGTTTAATGCTCGGAAGTCCCCGCTTGGGACCGTAAATAATCATCACCGCTTATTACACACTACGACGTAACTCGTCGGGCCGCGAGATTCGTTCCTATGGCTATCAATCTCGTCTCATTTCCGCTATTCATTTGCTCCAACAGTTTCATCGGGTACACCAATAGAACTCCTTCCAACCTGGCATGCGTACGGAAGTGCAAACATGGCAACAACACCTGTTTCCACAGATCTTGGGCCTGTAACGGCCAGCGTCACGGTCAGTCTTTTCGACGTCATTGCCACTTCCATCTCTTCAATTTCAGTCGGCGAAACATTCTACGAAACACAAACCGTAGCTGGATCAAATGATACAACCCTATTTGATGGCGGAATGGGGACGCCAGGGGCTGCGTCAGGGGATAGCGAGGGAAACTACATTCTCGTACGTAGTCGAGAAAGCAATCAAGCCATGCAGAGTCTGACGGCCACGTTGTGATGCAGAATACATTTATTGGCCTTCTTATAGTCCTTGCATCCTCCGTATTCAATGCCCTAGGGTTGAATATGACCAAATTAGATCATGTGAGGCAGCAAAGCATTCCAAAGAGACAGAGGAAGAAGGAATACTTGCGGTTGCTTTGGTTATCGGGAATGGGAATGTACATGTGAGTATTTGTACTAGAAGAGTAATGTTGAGGCATGGGCTGAAGAGGAGTGACAGAGCCTCACAAGTTTGTATGCCTAAGGCTAAAATTCGATATACTGTGAGCTGCGACTGATGCATTGCAGTTGGATCGCCATTAGCACTTCGCTATCTTCGTCCTGACTGGGTGGCGCCCTTGGGCTCCTCATCCCTCGTTTTCAACTTTCTCTTCGCCTACTGGCTTGTCGGTACTCGTAAATTTTTATCTTTTCTAGTGACTGGACGCATGGGCAGAGCTGACATGGCATATTCCAGCTGTCACCACTTCTGATATAAGAGGAACAGCAGTGATTATATTGGGTGTCATTTTAATCATCGTCTTTTCCAGTATCAATCATGGACTGCAGCAAAGTCTTAGTATCGAGCGGTATGTGTCTCGAATGACGTTCAGCCATCGATGCTGGAGTATTCATTTTCTAATTGTAACTTTTAGCTTGAATTCACTCTGGTCCCGACCTGCTTGGCTAGCCTATTTCATCGTGGTTGTGCTTTTTACCGCCGGCGCCTATATCGTATCCTTACTCCTCCAATCACTGCTCTCATCCCGTGCATCCTTCTCCCCTTTGGCGTCACCATCCCTAGAGCTCCCTACCTCCAGGTCATCCTCACCTAATCCCGTCGTAAAGACATACAGAAAACTGACAGGTATTTGGGGAAAGTTTGAAAGGTTTGCAGTAGGAAAATTGGAAGTAATTTTCCAAAGGACGGATGATGCCAAAGTAACCTGGTTGCAAGGGATTGGGTGGGCGGTGGCTGGGGGAAGTTTGGCAGGGCTATGTCTTGTGTTTACAAAGGCGGTAGTCAAGATCATGTGGCTACCTGGGCATCCAGTATGGCTTTTTTTTTTACTACTGTTTCCAGGGAGAGA
>NC_026746.1:802500-815000 GCF_000149245.1 Cryptococcus neoformans H99
CTTAACAATCAACAACCATAGGTTAACAACGGTGAATGAGAAAGCAGGAACGAAGACATGAAAAAAGAAGAGGATGGTTGCATTGGTGGACCTTTTCTATAGCTAGAGTTCGGGCGTCGGCGTGCCGCTTTAACTTATCAAAGAACCAAACCCACCGGCGAGTGGTTCTTCCGTCTCGATGACGTCTTTACGTTCTCATTCCGCGACGGCAAAATGTCGAGAAAATAATCTAACCATCATCATTGCATTCAGTTCGTTATCACCCGTCTTCTACTGCTTGTTATTATCGTGCCGGCCTGCTGCCCCACACGCCTAGTTTTTCGACACCATCAATCTATTTAGAGATGGCCAGCTGGCCAATGTAAAGAAAAAAACTGCTGAGAGCCATGGTGAACGTAGTTCCGATAACTTGTACAATGCTTGACGAGGACCGACGTTAAAAAAAAGGAAGTCAATAAATGCTGCATCACACTATCATTAGGGGGGGGGGATTTCGTACTCGTAAATCTTTAAAAGATTGTATGTCAGAAGCCCAATCAAACTAGCTACAAATGTTCAATGGTCATTCTTCCATTTCAACTCGTCATTCTGCTTTCAAATAAAAAAAAGTCTTCACTGTCCAATTATATCTTGTTAAACGATTGCAGCGAAAGCGGCCGCTACAATACCGAAGATGGAAGCAGCGACACCGGCGTTGCCCTTGGTGAGAAGGGCTCCGGAGTCACTAGAGGAAGAGGAGGAGGAAGCGGAGGCAGAGGAGCCAGAAGAGCTAGAAGAGCCTGATGAGGCAGAAGAGCCAGAGGCAGTGGTGGAAGCAGAAGAGTCACCAGAAGAAGAGCCACCCGCGCTATTCCCCAGCACAATTGATGTTGTCAGCAAAGTCTTCCCGGGGACTTGATTGTAAAAAAAGACATACGCAGTTGCAGAGGAGGAAGAGCTGGAAGTCAAACAGGAAGTGCTAGAGCCCTGCTGGATGACGACAGGGGAAGAGTAAGCTATGTTGCCACCGCCATCGGTGACTCTGATGGTGCTACAAGGGCAAGGAATGCAGGTCAGCACAGTCCCTCCCGACACAACGTGATGACAGAGGAGGCTTGGAATTGTACAGTGTGCGATAGGAGACCTGTGAAGTAAAAAAACAGCTCGAACTTACATGTTCGTGCCCGAAGCAATGTTGACTGTCCAAGTGTACGACGTGGAGTCAACAGTGTCGATGTTCTCGATCTATAACGTATAGTATCGCCGTCAGCTATATATATACACAAACTAGAGATTTGTAGACCTACAGCAGAGGCAGAGACTTGGCCACCAGGAAGGACGGCAAGATAGTAAGGAGAGGAAGAGCCGCCGGTCCAAGAAAGAGAGGCTGGCTGGCATTCAATGAGAGAAGCCTAAAGTAATAGTTGTCAGCTGAGCTAATATAAGTTGCGGAAAAAGGGCAGAAGACATACAGGAGTGTTGATGGAAAGAGCGGCATTGACAGTGCCAGCGAGGGCGACGACGATGGCGGCTTTGGTGAACATGGTAAAAGGTATGTGGTGCAGGTGGCCTTGCTTGTACTGGTATAAAGCTGTAAGGTATTGGGATTGAGGGATAATTGACGAGATACATGCCGCTATATATATATTCTATGTGAACTGTTCTCATCAGCCATCGAGCGATATGGTCATCCCATCTGTACCGGAAGGCCGGAAAAGACTTTTTGTGCCCCACGTCATACAGCCGGAATGCTCGCAAGCAGGCACCAGGGAAGTGTAATTGTACGCAGGCGATCGCAGACGGATCAAGGGTACGGCATCCATACTCTGTGCTTTGTATGGTCGGCTTTTTGGAAAGTAGTCCGGAAGCTGGCTTTATTATCCCGTGGTTCTGTCATTTGGCATTCGACGAAGGGAAATCAAATGCCCAGCGCAGGTGCCGAGCGAAAAGACTTGTGGAGTGTGGAGGTGGAGGCTTGCCGCGGGGCCGCAGGGCGAATTTTGTAGTTCAGAAAACGCGTCGTCGCGTCGGCTGGCGTACCTGCGGGTCCGTACTCCCGTGGCTGTGCCCGCTGCACTGTATGGTTGTAGGCCACTGTAGGAATGCTACGTAGGCTGTATGTCATCATCATGTATGTTCTATGTCATAATATGCGCGATGCGTCTCCAGCACCTGATTACCTCCGACTATTAAATATATATAAATGGATTAGGCTATTACTACATGCACGCACTACCCAGCACAAAGCCGATATCAGCTATCAGCCAGCGCAGCCCTCCCACTGCGATCTGCGCCCGGTGCTCGCTTTCCGTGGTGTCGTGCTTCGCCGTAAGCGCTGGGCCGCAATCGCGAACCGTAAATAGCAGATGCAGATTGCAGAAAGCTGTAACCGTACCATATATATAGAGACATTGCCGGGCGCGGGCTGGCCCTGGGAGACAGTCTCCGTAGCAATGTGCATACGCGGTATAATACAGCGCCCTTTTGTCTGATGCGCACGGGCGCTGTGTTGGGGTTGGAAGCTGCAGCGCGGCGGGGGGTGTCTGTGCATAGACCTTCTCCCCCCTGGACACTCCCCACCCAACTCCCTGGCACCCATAGAAGTCTCTGACGAATCTGCCAAATCTCCGAATCGACACGCCTTGTGCGAAAGAAACCAACTACTCTCCTTCCATAAACAGCAGCACTAGCCCTCTATCTTCTCGCGGACGGGTAATGGGTGCAGTCAAAAGCCCAGCTAATGCAGCAGCCTCACAAAGCAAAGTCTACCTTACCCCGAGCATATCCAATGTTCTTCCCTATGCCATAGGACATCCACTTTCAGCTTGGAAGGGCCCTATAATCCAGCATGACGAGCCTGCTGGTCATACAGAAAAGAAGAGCGCATTGAAGCGCAACGAAAGTATCTCGACCAACTTTTCGAACCTGAAGAAGAGTTTGAAGGATGACTATAATATATCTTTACAGCGTACTCTGGAAGGGTGGAAAGTCACCAGAACGTCATCTGGCTTGCCCGGGAAGAGAATTTGGGTAGATGCTAAAGGTGAACAAGTGGCTAACGTATACAAAGTTGGATGGGAAAGACAAGTCCTGGACCTGCAAGTATCATGTGAATCGGGCAAGTCTGTCAATTGCTGATTATCTGCAGAGAAGCGAGACTACATGAAACACTGTTTGAAATAAGCGGCAATCGTCATACTTTTACCATTTTTGAAAAACATCCTAAATCTGTCTTGGACGTGAGTTGGCTTCTGCCAAATCATGCTCCTGCTGAAATTTCCCTGTTTAGGTTGGTACGGGATCCGGCTTGTGGCCTATATCGCAAGCTATTGCATGGCCGAACGCTAGTATAGTAGGACTGGATCTGGTACGGTGCCAAGTAGACTTGTCCCGCCTGGCCACGGCTGAACGAACAGCCAGGAGGTCAACAACCACTGAATCAGAGCAAGACCAAGGGTTATGGGAGAGCATAGAGGATCGCATCACTTGGCAGCGAGCGGACTTGTAAGTGTACGATGATTGCCAACTTATTGACCAAGATTAACCCGCCGGGCTCTCATAGTCTGCATGGACTTCCATATGATTCGGGCGCCTTTGATTTTGTCCATATCCGCCTCATTGGGTTAGGCATTCCCGAGTCAAAATGGGTCGAATTATTGGAGGAAGCTTCTCGTGTGCTCAAACTGGGTGGCAAGCTGGAGATTGTTGAAACATCATATACCCTTTCTCCGGCAACCCCAACTTCATTGCAAAACTCGTTTTATTCCCAGCTGCAGGCAGATTTCGTCCAACCTTTACCTGTCTTCCCCATTCAGTTCAGCCTACCTTCTGTTGGAACTCTAGCCACTCAAGGGGTAGCAGACCCAGTCTTTGTCAAGTCGTGGCAGGGAAAAGATATACCAGGCGCTCTTCAAGACTCCATAATAATTTGGGCAAAGAGTGCCCTCGGGTACAAGGGAACAAGTATAGTGAAAAAGGGTATCGGAAGGGATGTTGTTTTGGAAAAAGTGATGAAAGAGTTGGAAGAGGCTGGCAAGAGCAAAAGCAGGTGGAAGTTTGAAAAGAATCAAGACTGCAAGGTCGAAGATTCGGCAACAGGAGGGCATAAAGTTTCTCTTTGGGCCTGGGTATGTACAAGGAAGGAGTGGTAGTCTTTGTTTGTGTGACTACCATATAAAAAAAATTGTGGAGAAAGTGGCATTCAATCTCAAATTCGTACCAGCCTCAGCGAAATTATACATTTATGTAAGAAGAAACAACAACAGCTACATCTCAGGAAACAACAGGAACCAATTACTCATAGTGAACGGCTTCGACATAGGGATTGAAACGGACCGATCGTCCTGTAGACGGAACGCCACTGGATGTCGATGAAGTCAACGGTGATTCAACAGACGAGCTGCTTTGAAATGTTGGGGCACTGGGCGTCCACCAGCTATTGTCAGTGTATAGCAAATGGCCCGAGTGTTGAGATGTCACAGGTTCAGTTGATGGAGTCCAGGAAGCTGTCGATTGGCTTGCGTAATGGCTCAAAGTGGGAGCATTTCGTCCTAAGAGTGTAGACATGCGTTCATCCTCTGACATTCCGGATACTGCAGATCTGGCCTTGAAAAGGATGTGATCCGCATCGGCGAGAATACCAGGAGTGACTTCCCGCTTACCACTGAAGAGCATCCTATCGGTCATGTATGTACCTATCCGAGTTGAAAAGTATGTCGTCAAGTCTGGATCCGAATCAATGCCATCTAATCAACCCCCAAATGGGAAAGTAAGCCTATTTTTGGTCTTGGTAAGATAAAGTACAGGTAAACTCACGTCTGCGGCACATTTGGCTGCCCAAGGATCGGACATCGCTCAACATTTCTTTTCCATCAGCAAGACTTGACATATCGGACTGCGAGCCGAATGTATCTGTAGGTGCCACTCGTTCGCTCAACCATTCATTCAAAGAGTGGCCTGTCCACGCGCTTACGTCCACGCCAGATCCAGCCTCGGTCGCAGTGGGGACTTCCATGTCATCTATAAACACCACTGTGGTAGATCGACTTGTATCTCCTTCGGACTCATTCTTGGATGGCAGGACCCTATTAACAATAAGATCATCGAGGCCAAAACCTATCAAAGCCCGAGAGTCTTCACTGCCGTCGTTCCCCGATTGTAACAAGTAGGGAGCGAGTTCGTTAGCCTCCTTTCGACTGAATATCATGGACCCGTCGTCCCGACGGTCTATTAAGAATAAAAGATGCCATGTCAATAACAAAGCTTTGTAAAAAATCATCGTGATTCACTCACAACGTCTTTGAATAAACGAAGACATGTTTTCAAAGGCCGTAAGGGGTTTATCCAGACCAGATAGACCATTGGTACTTGTGCAATAATCGTGCACGCTGACATCTTGGAATACTCTTTGTCCGTCATCTCCCGGGGTCGGTGGTTCCCCGGAGACAAGTAGTGGTCCAGAGTAGGAAAGTGACGATTTACTTGCAAGCTCGAATAGACTATAAAGATTGTTCCATTCGTCAATCTTTGTTCAATCATCCTTGGATGCCAATCCAGCCTTACTGACCTGGAATGAGGTGTACCATTTGATGGCTGGGCATGAGACTGCGATACAGATGATGGGGTTGGCAATGAAGCTTGAGAATCTTGGGTCAATCCAGATTCTGTCCGTGGTCGTCGTAGGATGCTTCTGGGTGCTGTAGGAGCTGTTGACGAATTTGGCCTGGTATGATCAGTTGTCAACCTATTCACATCAATGTTGATAACATTATCTTATAATTCCCACAAGGTTAATGCCCGCAAAAGCCTATAGAAGCCCTCAACACTCACTAATATCTCTGGTGATAATTACGGAATGTGCAGGTCCATCATCACCGGTACTAATTATTGCAACTCCTTCCTCCAAGTTCATTTGCCTAATGTCTATGTCGAAGGAAGTACAACCTTCAGGAGTTCTCGTGACATTGCAACTGCTAGCGGCACTTGTACTTTCAGTGGCATTAGTGGGCATCTGCCTGGGGGGGGCGGAGGAAGATACTGCATTTGTAGGCGCGACAGATGGAGGGGCTGCAGATGATGGTGTAGCGGTCTCAGTGGCCATTTGGGTACCCAACGAGCTGCTGATGGTGGTAGTAGAATCATCGCTTCCCAGGTAAGAAGGGAAAGATACCCTGCTACTTCCGTAAACAGGCTCTGCGGATGGTGGTGAGGGTACTTGCAGTTATCAGGGCCGGTTAACAGATCGTGCCAGCAGAGTTCTCAAGATACATACATACCTTTAATATAATCTCCTAGGTTACTCATTTTGTTACCAACCCAGTTTCTCGCCCCTCCTAAGCTGTCCCACGTTGAGTCCTTCGCATGTTTAAACTTATCTGCTAATAAAGAAGATATTGTGGGAGCAGAGGTGCCCGTGGTGATGGTCGAGGATGCTGGACCAGTCCTCCAATGTCGGGGTATGTAGCTCCCTGTTGTCAGGTCCGGAACCGACGACATTGAGTTGGTGCAGACGGGTTGAAAGGGAGACAGAAACTAGCTGCGAGTAAGTGTTCCGTCAAGGGATGTGCTGCGCCTCTGATCAGATGAGGTTGTGATTGTTAGTGGCTACACTATTCTTTGGGAGTAATAATGTGAGTCAAGGATTGCTATGGTAGTTGTGATGGTGACCGCAGTTGGAATAAACCAGCGGGATTGGTAAAAAGACGAATAAGAGGTTGCGTGTTATTAGGGAACTATTGGAGGTATAAAGGTGTAGTAGGGGTAGAAAGTCATCAGGAGTAATACAGCAGACGATCTTCCTTATTTATGCCTTCTACGTGAGTATACTGGTAGTATGCTAGCTTCAGTTTTCGTCATCATGCAAGGTTCAGTGGCCTACAAAGGATATATCAAGTAGGTCAAGGAAGGAAGAAAGGATCTTGCTTCTCCTTGTTGAAACTCGTTTGGTAAGTCGGATTTCTGCTGGCAAAAGAAGTAACACTATTTATTAGGTGTACGAGTACTGTCCGTTTGTCTGTTTGTATAAGGACTATTGTTCTCTGCTTGAGTCAGGCTTATCATATATGGTATTTGATATACACCATTAATAGTACGATTCTCATCACGAATGTATAAACAGATCGGGTCCAGGTCATTTCTTTGAAGAAGTGGCATACTGCTTGACGTTGTAGTTAATGATTAATTTACATCACCATATCCATGCTTTACAAGAATTGATTGCGCAATGACTATATGTACCGTCAAGAATGTTTCTCCGCATTCTTTCCTTATCATTTGTTGACCGATTTCGAATACGGAGCAGTTAATTCCAGTTTGAGGCTGGCAATGGCCTGTTCTAGGGAAGGAGGCTCATTATGGACTTCGTTCTTCGGCACACCACCATGACCGGATGCGGCTGCTTCGGCATCTCGGGCTTCTCGTTCAGCACGTCGCTTCCTGGCAGATGTGAAGTCCGGCGCAGGAAGGTTGAAGAAAACCCAAGGCTAAAATTTTAATGTCAGCTTAGCCCTTGTGGTTGGTTTGCTGGAATACTAACGGGTACACAAGCAGCAACAGCTCGTCTCATACCAGTTGACAGGCATTGAAGACCGATTTGATAGGCAGCGTTCATCCACCCGAAACCTTCTCTCGGCACATATCGGAAATCAGTACCTTGATTGCCACTTGAATGGCGGTCAGCTTCCAAGTGAATCAGGTGTGAGCATATTCACTCACTATTCGGCATCTACCATATGGCTAAGCTCGACAACGTCAAACTTTTCAGGAACGATACCATTGAAATCCATGAAGGATAGTGTCATCCTATAGGTCAAGTGTTAATATGTTTTGACACAACCAGCTCAACAACTCACATATAGATCCACCTGTACGCCAGCCTGGATGCGTCGTCTACAAATCCGTAACGTTCAAGCCCAACCCATGCCATGATTTGATGAGGAGGCCAACCGTAAGGGTAGTCTAATCACTAATAGTCAGCACGTGCCGGATGAACCCCAGAAGTACGCACCCCATTGACGATTAGGTCTGTCCAACGAGATTACTCCACGCGATTCTTCAGTTCCAGATACAAGACCACCAGCAACTTCGAATTTAGGCAAGGCGTTGCGGCTGTAAACATGTGAGTCGTGATGCTTCATAACGAACAATTTTGGGTTACTTACACAAGCTTCAAAGCCTGCTCCTCCGAAGCAGAGCCTGCCCACAAAGGCCAGAGCGAAGTGACGGACTCATATCGCGCCTGCTTCCTGAGCTTGGTATCATAGTCAAAGTACATTCCCTGTCCATCGTTCCAGCAAAGCTCATCCATGGTTGCCTTGCGTTTAGCTGCCCGCTCAAACCAGTGCCTGCTCGTCTGAGGAGTTTTGGTCGAGAGCTCGTAGGTGGCGCCGGCCTTGAAGGCTTCGGCGGTGATAGGCCAGGGAGACAATTCAAACTCTTCCTCCAGGATGAGTTCGTCGTCAAAGGCCACTTGGATAGCCGAAGCGATGTCGAATTCATACTACGTTGCCCCGTTAGCGACAGTAGTGTCAGTCATAGTAATAGCTTACCTTGTATAAGAGCGAGTTCAAATCGACAGTCGCCAGATCTCCACACTTTCTGTCGAGTCTGTATGAGGTATCATGTCCCGACTCTCGTACTCCTCGGTCATGCAAAAAATACTCGTCAAGCTCAGGTTCTTTGATTGTCCCGTCGTTGTAACCATCAATGTACTCATTCACAGAGATCCCAATCTTTTGGGCATACGGCTGGAGGATGTGAGTGAAATGACTGGCTTCAGTCTCAGGAGGAATACCTAGGCCATCAGGACGGTAGCGAGATAAGCCAGTAACGACGTCGAGAGAGGGTTCCTGCATCCAGTATCTGTGGTACTCTTTGATAGCGGCTTGAATGGTGCGCTTGAGCCATTCCTTGTTTTCGGCTGGCTTGCTGCGGTCAAGCTGATTATAGATTTGAAGGGCAAAGTCTGTAAGGAAAGGGGGTTGAGATCGACAGAGATAGTATGATCGGTTACCATTGAGAACTTTGTTGTAATATTTAATTTCGAAAATACAATGCTCGACGATACTCTTGGCCAAGTCGATCCGGCCATCTACCAAGAGGCCCAGGGCCATAAAGTACTGCACATGATTAGATGTTACTTTTGCAAGTCTGATGTGATCTATTACTTACGCTGTCCCAACCATACTTTTCATTGAATCTTGCACCGGGAACGACAAATGGCAGAGCCTCTAGGTGAGTCTTGCCGTTTGCGTCAACCTTTTTATCCATTGCAAGAGCGAGGATGCCTGGTTTATCGTTGAGAGTCTTGACAAAAGCTGGACTGTCACATTCTTTGGGAAGGATATCAACCTCGAGTTTGAGGTTGGGTTTCTCTCTCGCTCTGTGTTGGTGTGTTAGCGTATCATGCAGCTAGTGATTGAGAGGAGACGCACATTTGGCGGTAATGCTCGGCCATTTCATCCTCTCCATGTGGAATATAAATTCTGGCTCGCACGTGCTGGCTTCTATTCTTGGGATCCGCGCAAGCAATTTCAAGACCCTCTGCGTCGATGCGTCGAGTGAGGCTGTTCCAGAATGAGTTCTTGATCATTCTAGAGAGACGGTCCACGGGATTCTCGGCAAGACGAGCTTCATCCAAGACAATGCGCTTGCGTCCATAGTCTCGGGCAAGTGCGAGTTCCTGAAGAAGATTCGATAACATATATGTGCCCTAACCACGACGCATTTCAGTGTTTATTGTCAACGGCAAAAATCTTCGGACACACCCGGATATCAAAGGTTTTATGGGCATTAGAACTAGCCGTACCCAATGAGAGAAGTTTGGGACCCGAATCATAGATAGAAATTTGGAAGCTGTACGAGTCAGATTGGGTTCAACATGATACGACTCACTTGTTATCCGTGTCTTCTTGCTCCAACACGAGTCTCATTGTCTCCTCGACATCGATTAAATAGCGTCTAGGGGCAGAAGGGGTACTCTCGTCTTCATTATCAGCATACGCCATTAACGTAGTACTCACCATGCGAAAGTCGGCGATTCCTAGAGATCTTCTCACCGCCCATTTGCATAGGCCGACGCTTGAATTCACCCTCGACACCGACCTATTGCGGGTCAGTTTGTTCCTGGAGGAGCAAGACACGAGACTTACATTGCTGAATGTTCGTGCCCTACTGGTTACCTGTGCTCCGCCATAATACTCATTAGGTTCCGCATTGATATCTGGCAATCTTGTCTCAAGCTGTCCAAGTTTGCCCAACCTTGGCACACCATTGGGTGGGCTCATTGGCTTTGTAGGGGCTTGACTCTCATGGAGAGCTCGGGTGAGAAGTTCTGCCTTATCGCCAGCTTGGGCAAAGGGGTCCTGTTGTTGGTCTGTGGGAGTAGTCGCTGTTGAAGGGGTGGTAGAAGGCGGGACATCATTTTCGATGAAAAGAAGATTCTTTGGGACAGGCAGCTGGTCAAGTGGGTAATCAGTCTGTGTTGTTGGAGTGTACAGCTTGCAGAAAAAAAATTTACCTTGGCCTTCTCGAGGGGCTGGGAAGACATGTCGGTTATTTGTATGTAAAGCTCGTTGATAACAGGAAGGTCGTCACTCCAGTCTAGTAGAAGCTGCTTGGGAGAACGAAGTTGGAGTGAAGGAGATAACTGGTATGTGTTAGGGCTCGTTGGGAATGGCTTGATCTTTGGGCGCGGGCGAAAGTGAACAGACGGGTCATCGTTAGCTCGAAACGAAACAAGGGCAGTGGGATCTGAAACTGCGCGCTGTAGGGGCATGGCGAAGGTGTTTTCGGGATTGGGCAAGGTTTTTTTGGGGGGCGGATGGAGTCGAAGGGGTATGCACCCGTCCAACAGCTGTTAATATAGCTGGCCCAAAAGCCGAAAGAGGCGAAGAGGAAGAGGGGCACAAAAGGCGCCAGCGTATGAGAAAGAAGCCCAGAGCAGTTTGGCCAACGACTGGCGAAGCACACGGGAGAAAGGATGCTTCCGAAGGCCAAGGATCAGGGAGGTGAAAAGAGGGACTTACTTGGGGGTTGTGGATCGTAGAAGGGCGAAGAATCCAAGTGAATTGAATGGAGCAAAAATGATAGGTTCGGCTCGTCGCTGGGCGAGTCACGAGACGGTGGGCGGTCGGCTGGTGGATGGATCCTTTGTGGCGAAGAAGGGGGATGCTGTGGTCTGGGAATGTATGTACGAGAACAGCTATACGTATGAATCTATGTGTTATGTACGAATATATATATCCCTAAAGACTGGTAATGACCCTTGGAGCGGGTGAAACGAACCTCCATTCGGCTTCGGACGCTGCTGCCTATGAGCTATGATGCAATACACGACCCAGCTTCCTCTCCACAAACACCCCATATTCACACATCCTATATTCACTTTTCATGCACATTTCCACCGCATGTCCGCATACTCCCCCCATGACATCCCCTTCTTCTCACTTCCTCGTCTTTCCGGGGAAGCAAACCATGCATTGGATCACGAACGGCAATCTACTGCTGATCACGCTGGCGTCACATGCTGTGTCCATCATTCGCCAACGACCTCGAGAATGCAGACATGCCGTTTCTCCGTATGGCATGCAGCTCTTGGAACGCTGCATGGCGATCAGCAGAGACGTGCAGCAGTTTGACTAGCGCTGATTGGGTGTCATGAAAGGAGGCACGTTTCCGTGACAGCCGCAGCAAACCTCACCCACTGATTATCGCGGTGTTATCGGATGTCAAACTCGTAAACATCAGACGGATCATCAGTCGCCACTGTGTTCCCCCTGCTACAAACACACATCCATCTTCCGTCTCTCAGGCCATTCGCACCCTTCCCGCTCCGCTTTTCTGCCCTGTGAATTCGTTACTGCCATGCCACTTCACAATCCCATCTGGTATGTTGTCGTGGTTCGGGTGATCATTTCTTCAGTCGATCATGGTGACAATCAACAATGCTCATCCTCCGTCGCAGGGAGGTCATCGAACCTCATCTTGTCCGCCGCAATCTGTACACTGTCAAAGATCCCAGTGAGTCATAAGATCCATCTTCATGTCGTTATGCTCACTCACTACTGGCTGTTGAAGCCTACGGCCGCTATCTTCTCCCCCATCACCCGCCTCACCTTGAGCTGGTTAATGATCCTACTGTTTCTCATCACTATCGCCGAGTTTTTTTACGGCCATTCGACTCGTTCCGGTCGTATCATGAAGCCTATGACACAACGCAGATCATTCATGCCGAGGACATCTCGCTCACCCCCGAAGAACTTGATTCTGGCGTCAAACGAGGGGGAAGATGGGTGGCATATAGTACTTGGGAGATGCATGAGCCACCTTCAGGTGGCTGGGAAGGAGGTGGTAGAGGTAAAGGCAAAGATTTGGTGCTTGTTCATGGTGAGTTCTCTGATTACGGAGCCTATCTGACCGGCAGGACTTGGAGATTATGGATTGCGATACGCGCCACACATAAAATACTTTCTAAAAGCTGGATTTAGAGTCATCATTCCTGATTTGCCATCTGTGAGTAATAT
>NC_026746.1:820000-840694 GCF_000149245.1 Cryptococcus neoformans H99
CCACAACCTCCGGGTATGATGGATATTGAGATGGAAGACTCTGCTGTCTATTCACAACCGATCAACATGTCGCAAATACAGCAACCGCCTCAATTTGGAGTGCGGACACCCGGATTAAGTGGACCACCATCCGGTACAAATCCTTGGGCGGCTGCCTTTCGGCCGCAGCTCTTGGCGACACCACCGCAATGTGTCCCGCCAAGTCTTCTGTCATACGCTCCTCCTACGTCGGGTATAGCGAGTGGCCCGTCTATCCCTTCGTCAGCTCCTAGTCCTGCACCACTCACTCCTGAGCAACAAGCAGCCAAAGCAGAGCGCAAAGCGCGAAAGAGAGCCGAGAGAGCGGCCAAGGATGAAGGATCAGCGAGCGAAACGGAAGGTGCGGCTGTTGCGGGAGAAAAAAGATTCCCTTGCCCTATCGAAGGATGCGGCAAAGTGTACAAGCAGGCCAATGGGCTCAAGTATCACTTGACAAGATCAATCAATTCTGGACACGGTACAATACCGCCTGGCGGTCTGGCAGCGTTACTAGGCGAAAAAGGTGGTGAAGTAGAGGGCTAGAGTTTTGGTTTGATGTTCATCTTGGATTTTATTTTCTTTCTTTTAGGTCTCTAGTGTAGTTTATTTTTTTTAATGTGTTGGAGAGTTTCCTTGTACAAGGGTATACCAGGGGTTCATGCCGTATATGGTGTATGTATGTACTACACGCAGCTCGTACAGGTAGAGAAAATCATGATAGTAAAGAAAGTGCCTGAGAAAGAATTTAATCCTCTTCCATCTCGTCCTCTTTTTCAGAACCTTCGTCCAACTCTTTGCCTTCCACAAAGCCAGATTCCTTGGACCACCTCGAACCGAGATGTATCCGGAAATCCTGTTGTAGTTTGATGAGCTATCAAGAAGAACCACATCGAGTAGGGGCTTGACTTACGGCCATTTGAATGGCAAGAAGCTTTAGAATACGGCATTTTTCGCTCGTAAGCTTCTCACCCTTTACACAGAGGACATGAGGGTTGTTGAGGGAAGGGATACCTCGAACGAGAGAAGTCGTTAAACCAAGAGCTCGAAGTTGAGGTTCCATGGAGTGTGGGAACGGATCTCCAGAAGGAGGCTCAGTAAAGGGAGTAAGGAGAGGCCCTGTACTGTGCGTGAGCGTGAGAGTTCCATAGCAACAACAAAAATTAGACAAATAACAAACCTGCAGGCAAAGTGATGTCCATGGTCGACTTGGCACCCATCCTGGCGTACTCTGGCTTGTGCCAAGAGTCGAACCACTCGACCGTTTCATCAACAGGATGAGAGGTGAAGAAAAGGCCAATCTGACCCTTGAGGCGCTACAGAAATAGTTAACAGACTTGTAACAAACATTTATATCGGTCAAATACGAGCAACTTGCCTTTGCGATTTGCGAGAGACCGTCCTGGTACTCTGTCTCTGGAGTGTCTCCCAAAGCCTTGGCCATGACCTTGCCCTTGCCGAAGAAGAACCTGCCGGTGCCTCTCCATTGTGCCCTGACTTCCTTGAGACCGTCGTTTCTCATGTCTCCCACGGAGAACATCCAGCAGTAGTCATACTTGTCTACGTTTTCTCTGATTTCGTTTACGAGGGCTTGCTTTGAGGCCTTTGTGGAGCGGATGGGGGTTTTCGAGAGGGTTGTAAGCCTTGAACGCTTTGACTTGGGCATTGTGACGAGAAGATTAAGATGAACAAGAAGAAAAAAGAAAGACAACAATACGGGTTCGCCAAATACTACAGGCCGCACCATAATAGCAATCTCGAAAAATCGTACAGCAGGGTGGAGGCACATGAAAAATAACGCCACACCTCGGTGTTTCGGCGATACAGTGCTGATCAGCGGCGGCTCCGGTTGACTCACCTCATGACACACTCATTTCACAACGTGCATCTTCTTTCCTTACTTTTCATCTTTTTCCGCCTCTTGCTTCCTACAGGCTCCTAAACATGTCATATCCTACGGCAGATGCACCTCCCCCCTACCCGGGCACCACGAACGACGCCCAATACGACCTCACACCGCTCCCTCACACAGCCAACCGGCCCAGGCTTCCAGAGGACAAGAGGAATCCCCACCTCAACAACCGTAAGTAGTCCAGCGACAGGCAGGCCGGAAAATTAACCTCTGGAATTGGAACAGTCCCCGAAGATACAAAGATTGTCAAATTTCAGACTATTGTTCGCGAAAACAAGGAGATCGTTGTTGGGAGGATCAAGGTTCCTACGGTAAGTGCATGCGAGTGCACATCATTTGATTGGGCTAAACATGACCGCAGGAAAATGCCAATGGAACTCATCATGCATTCATCCTTCGTCGCTATGACACCAATGCCATTTCTCTTACCACTATGTACAAGGTAGCGTTTCCTAGCGCCACTGAAGAGGAGGAGAAGCGCGAGATGGATTGGGTGCGTCTGATTGTTGAAATACTACATATTGTGTGTCGCTGACTGATTATTAGGTTAAATCTTCTTTCGATACACGCGGTACCAATGGGGGTCGCGATAGTGAGGTCGTAAGACTCGCTGGGCAGTGGGTTTCACGCAATCTTGCTATTCACATTGCTCCAGCCTATAACCTGATCCAGCTCGTTGCGGCAAGTGTGATTCCCATAAATGCTAATAACATAACATTGATTGACCTTTCTGTAGGCCTTGTCTCGCGCTGTTCCAGACCCTAATGTGGCATATCGAAAATCTCAGCGGTCTCAAGCAGCCGCAGATGAGCTTGCGCGCACAAAGGCCAAACAAGCTCAGGCTCCTTCGTCTGTTCCAGCAGTCTCTAATGCCCCCGTCCAAAAACCACAGCCGGCTATCCCATCGATGACGACTGGAGTCTCTTGCCCCGCTTCCAAGCGTCAACGAAAGGACTCGGTGACCGAAGCATCCGGCAGCGCGACCCAAACGATTACTGAAGCTCAACCCTCTGCCGACACTTCTGAAACTGATGACCCCCGCCATATTACCATAGAGGCTACCACAACCATAACGTCTCCCACTGGCGCCAATGTCGATATGGATGCTGAGATCGAGCAGGCTAAGCAACTCGTCAAAGACCTGAGACAGGAGATTCAACTTCGCAATGAAGCTGGTGATAGCCTCGAGGACCAGGGTGTGGCTGTAGTTGACGACGTTCGCGGCGTCAAGCGAGGCAAACATGAGGATGAGGCGGTCGTCATCTCTGGGGGTGCTGGTGGTAAGGATCGCGTTGTTCGCACGAACAAAAGGATTCCTCAGATCGCCGGTGGAGATGTCGGCCAGCGATTTGGCTGGGGCGCATTTGTATTCAGCATCGGGTTGGGTGCTTCGCTCACGTGAGTGGTGTCAATCTACGTTCTGCTTCTGGTTACTCAGTCTTTTGTCTTTAGTTTGTTCTCTCAGTACGCTTCTTCCCTCCTTTAAGTGAGTCATTTCTTTGTTTCTCTTGGGTCCCGTTGGAGTCCTCTGAGTTCGCTGTGGTGGCTGGCCAACTTGTAAAAGAACTCGTAGCAATGTAGATGTGCATATGTATCCAGCCGTAGATAGGAGGTAGCAGTAGACAGTCAGTTGATACTGTGTGGGATAGTGCCGTTGCTGGTCGCTGGTCCATATGTTTCGTAGCTATTTATTTGATAGTAGCAGGTAGCTTAGTGGTAGCGCCATAGGTAGCGAAGCTGTAGTTTATGCTCGATAGCTATCCCGTAGAGTAGTTTATATACCATACCATTAATCTAACGCACCTGTCCTATTCATACACAGTAATTATGTACATATTAGCCTTGCTCAGAATCATGCTGCATGTCGGGCAGATGGGACAACTAAAACTAAGGTGGTTCTATGTCTATGCTTTCATACAAAAACAGGCGTCATTTGTCTTCGCTCATCGTAGGCTTCTGTACTGACCCTCTCCGCCCCCGTTTACTTCCAAAAGAAATCGCTAGGCCCTCATCTTCGTCATTATCTGCTAAACCCGGTGCGCCCGTCTGCCAATTCAAGCCCTTTCTTCTTGGGCTGTTCCGTGTATCATCATGATATCCCGCAAAGGGGCTTCGTGCTCGCTCAACGAAGCTGTTGGGGAAAGGAGAATGCGAAGGTCGTGAGCTCGTTCGTGAAGAGGTTCGAAATAGAGGGTCGGAGGAACCTGTGTCGATCTCGGGGAGAGTAGGCCGCGATGGGGAGCGGAGAGGAAATGTGGTTGGCGCAGAGGGTGAACCATCCGGTATCGGCTCAAGGGAAGGAGCCGCAGATACTATCGGGGCGGATGATTGGGCATCAACACCAAGATTATCATTCCGTGCCCTTCGCCAGAGAGGATTCATGCCGGCTACAGGCGTTGGTGCGGCGACAGACTGAGATGTCTCATCGTCGTAGTCGTCTTCATCTGATATTGACCCATCCCAGTCAATCTCTTCTTCCGCCACTCGATTAGTGAATTCCTCACTCAAATTGGACCCGCGTCGCGGCGCATTGGTGCGGAATCTGGACTCCCAGCCAGCGGGTAACGGGCGATCAGGGCTGGGTATATATCCTTGACTTGATGAACGTGAGCCTGTCTCTATATGTTCCAGGCTCTGACGAGGAAGAGAGCCATCCAGGCTCATCCGCCCCAGCGCATCCGCCGGCGATGAAGACCCCACAGACGGCTCAGCGGCTAGATCTTCGGTATCCGACCCAGTAAAGCTTTCTTTCTCCAAGACACGAGGATGTGATCGCTGGCTTCCGGTGCGTAATAATCTGGCAAGTTTACTGCTGATACTGGACGCATTACTATGAGACCGGCGTCGACCTTCCATCTCCGCCTCGATGGATTTCCGGCGACGGAAGCTTCCACTGATCGATTGCTGCTCTGAAGAGAGTTTAAACTTGTCTAGAGACACTGACGATGTAGCTGGACGAGGAGAATGTGTTGTTTCGTCCAATAAAGGCACGATGCTGGGTTTGGCTTGTGGGACGAGATGGGAAGACAGTCGTCGGTGGATCATGGATCCAAGCCCAGTAGGCCCTGGATTGCTGGATACTCGCCCAGCCGGTTCGGTTTTAAAATCGAGTGCAGACGGATTCCTGGGCAGCCCTGGAGAGACCATTTGAGCCCCCGGCGTCGTGGTCTGGGGAGAAATCGGGTAATCGGGTGATCTGCCATTGAGAAGTGAAAAGCGGCGTCCTATGTTTGTATAAGGAAGGGGGCTGTTCATGGGCGACACGTCTTTATTCGGAGTAGAGACTGGGAGAAGCGCACTGAGTTTATTGCTTTTTGGGGTCCCGCATTGTGACGTAGACCCTGCTGGCGTCAATGAATACTCCGTATTAGTTCCCATTGATTCTCCATCTCCAAAACTGTGGCTACGCGTGCGCCCGGATCCAAGCAGCTGCAGTTTCTGCGAGATCGTCTTGATGCCCTTTCGGAAACGATCGCGAAAGCGGACAGACTTGGTAATAACTGCCGCGACTTCGTCATTTGAAACGGTAACGAATGAGTGAGTGTGCGGATCTGTCTTGGCGAGCCAGGCAGCAGGATCGGCTAATCCGTGAAGGGTGAAGCCATGTTGCTGACTGTCAGTCATGTACGATATTGTATCGACTCACCTTTGCTTGCTCAAGTGTGATTCTTTTTCCCGCATCTTTCTCCAAAAGTTTTTTCAACAGATCCAAACATTCTACCGCTTCTTCTGCCGCAGGGAGCCCTCCTGTTCCAGTGGGCAGACGATCTTTGCCCATGAAAGGGGGGACGATGTATGATTCCGACACGATGACTTGCATCAAAAGATATTCGTTAGGTGCATTAAATGGCGTTTTGCCAAACAGCAAACAGTAAAGAGTGACACCAAGTGCCCACACGTCGATAGCATTGGTTATAGGAAGTCTTTCACGACGTTGGATAGTAGCCGAGGAAGATTGTGATCTGAAAGACGGGGGGCGACGGGAGCCGGCCGAATCGTTGCTATCGGTCGGTTTGAGAGGAAAAGTGGTGGATGAGCGAGGTAAACTCATTAGACTTGAAGAAGTGTCCACAGAAGTATCGCCAGATGAAGGAGGTCGGATAATAAAGGATGGTACCTCTTGATTTGTACTTGGCTGACTGGGAGGTCTGGAGGAGCCCTCTGAGTCAAGACCCGAATAGCACATTTCGGGAGCAAAGAAGGCAGGCGATCCAGCCGTTTTCGCAAGTTCAATGTCATCAACATAAGCGTCGCCTTCAGGACCTGGTTGTGCTGCCGCTGCTCTCAGAGCTTCGGAGAAATGAGAGCAACCAAAATCCGATATTTTGACGGTGTTGTCTCCAGACCGTAGGAGGTTGCTGGGTTTGATGTCACGGTGAATTATTCCTTGATGATGCACTGGCAATCACTCAGCCACAAACAACCACATTGGCAAAACGCTTTCCACTCACAATATTCCAGTCCGAGTAGCGTATCTCGAAAGATCTTACGAGTTTCTCCTACGGTCAAGGCCGGAAGACCTTCTCCATCCTTCCATTTGATTTCTCCATTCTGACACCATTCGAGGATCATGTAGATTTTGCTTGACTCCGGGTCATCGATAATCTCCTTCATCCTCACGACATTAGGATGGTTAACCTTTTTGAATATTGCAATCTCCTTCCGGATTCTGATGATGGTCAGCATCATTCTAGTCCTATATTAGATTAACTCACTCGTTCTCGTTCAGCAGCTTAGCCCCTCCCGACGATCCTTTGTGTCGACCGAGACCAGTAAGACGTTTTCTTTTGGGATTCCGATCGACAATTTTGATAGCCTTGAGGTTTGGTCAGTTAAGGCTATAGAGTTTATGCCTGTACCTACGTAGAATGAATTCTCTGGGCACGTAGGCGGGTGAAGCTCTCCGTCGTCATCAGCCGCAGGTATCTCGGCCGTCATGTCTTGCCCAAGTCGAACACGCCCATGGGTGCCAGAACCGATTTCCGAAAGAACCTGCAACTGGTCAGTAATTGCATGGTATGCGCAATATACTTACTCTATACTGGTTTATCATCCACTTGCCAGACTCATGATCACGCTTGACTCTCACAGCCTGAGTCTCAATCCTGTTTGTCAGCTCCAGTCCGGCAGCATTTCCACTTACACTTCCGCTGGGGTGCTATCTATGGATGGACTTCTCCAGCCGTCTTCGTGTACTGATGCTTCTCTGGCAGAACTGGTTCTGGACAACGCTTTGAAGGAGTATTCGGTGCCGGTTTGAGCCGATCCTCTTCTCGACAGTATCCTGGGTGTAAATTGTCCCTTGGAGAAGGATCGCGCCGTGGGCCGGGGGGAGGGCACTTGTGCAGATGCCTGCGAGGTATGTGATGCTGTGCGGCGCAGGGATTCGGGACAGTCTGAAGGGCCTGGCTGGAGTGTGGCTGGAGATTTGAAAGAGTAACGCTGGTCAGGGAGGCTGCCAGCGGGCTGGGGGACTGCTGACATTGGCGGCTGGCGAGTGGCAGGGAATGAGGCTGGGGACAGCGGAATGGTTGCTGCTGCGGCGTGCTCAGTATGGCATCTGGGTGCGGTGGCGGACAAGAAGGTGCGATGAAGAAGAAGACGGACGATGGAGATGGAGATGAAGATGAGATGGAGAGCGCCGGCGATGACGACGAGCGGGTCGGCAACAAGACGAGATGACATATTTCGCTCGTCGTTCGCGTCTCCATCTTGCAGCGCTGCCCGCTCATGCTCCTTGTCAGACTCGTCGCCACAGTCTCCCGTCCCATCGCCAGCACCGTCGCCAGCAGCAGAAGCATGTCCCACACCGTCGCGCTCAGTCCCGCAGAGGCCACTTTCGTCGCTCTCCTCGACGACTTTGCAAACCGCCTCAGCCCGCCCGTGGAATGCAGAATCGCCGGTGGATGGGTCAGAGACAAGGTACGTCGTCACTGCATATCCCACGCTCATGCATCAGTTACTATCGCTGCCCTCCTCAGACCTCGATATCGCCCTCTCCATCCCCTCGGGCCATTCTTTTGCCGTCGCCTTTGTCGACTTCCTCAAGGCGAAGGATGTGCCCACCGGATCAGTCGGCAAAGTCGTCGCCAATCCGGAGCAGAGCAAGCATCTCGAGACTGGCACAACCAGGATTATGGGCCTCGAGTGTGACTTTGTCGGGCTCCGAAGTGAAACCTATGCAGACAGTCGCATCCCGCAAGTGGTAGGTCCGACATGCAAATTTAATTTTGTCAAATGAGGCTGATAGGTCTACACTAAAGAAACCTGGCACCCCTTTTGAGGATGCTTCTCGCAGAGATTTGACCATCAATGCCTTGTTCTACAATGTCCACACACGACAGGTGGAAGATTACACAAAAATGGGACTTTCAGATTTGGAGAATCGAATCGCTCGCACTCCCCTTCCTCCTCGACAAACATTCCAAGATGACCCCCTCCGCATCGTCCGCTGCGTGCGCTTTGCGAGCCGCTTCAATCTGGCCATTGCTGAAGAAGTCGTGGACTCGATCAAACAAGAAGATGTCAAGGTTGGTTTTACAGCTTAGCATATGGTTGAGCTGCGACTGACATCGATTAACGACAGGCTGGAATCCTATCGAAAGTGTCCAAGGAGCGTATTGGGATTGAAACCACAAAGATGTTGCACAACAACCCGTTCCATGCCCTATCTCTTATTAATTCTCTTGACCTTCATCCCTACATCTTTAGCTGTGAAGTTGATCCACCTCGCCAAGACGCGTTTGCTGCTGCTCAAATCCTCAACCAGATTGCCAAGCGTAAATCCGTCGACGAAGTGTTATGGCTAGCAACTGCTGCAGTCCCGTTCCGTGGCCTTACTGTGAAGCGAAAAGGACGGGATGTCCCAGCATCCTCAGTGGTAATCGGTGAAGGGCTGAAAGTAGGTCTTCCCAATAGAAGACAATCGCTAACAAGCAGCTATCAACCGAATTGAAGACGTCTGTAACGAACCTTTTCGACGCTGTTAACATTATCAACCTTGATGCGACCAGGAGGTCTGACATCGGCATATCCCTTCAGCATCAAGCGGTGCGTCCATGGGAAAGATCTTTGACTTTTGCTGCAATCTTGGCCATCCTTCCAGTCTGGAGGGGTGGATGGGACGACGGAGCCGAATGCATCTATCAACAATATGAAGCATTTACAGGGAAAATAAGAGACCTTGGACTTCCGGAAGCCATTGATAGACCTCTTCTTCTAAATGTAAGCATTGACTTCAAGTTGACACTGGCTAATTGAACTTAGGGTAACGATATTCAGCAGCTGCTGTCCATCCCTCCTTCCTCACTCATCACAACTATCAGACAATCTCTCAATGCTTTTCAGCTTGACAATCCTTTAGCAACCAAGGAGGAATGTGAGGAATGGCTGAAGAGCATGTGGGAGGGAGAGGGTAGGGATTTGTGGGAGAAAAACTCCCAGCCACCAAAGCCATCGAAAAAGGCCGGAAAAGGAGAAAAGAGGAAGCGTTGATACCATGCCAGAAGAGCCGACAGCATGTGCATACCCTGCATGTATATATACCCTTTTGTTTTGAGCTATACTTTCTGTCGCTGGACGATTTAACGACCTAGACAATGCCTAGTAGCTTCTGTATGTGATCGAGCAGTGCGGCTATAATACATAGTTGTTGGTCGTTGTACTGGTACTCAAAGTGAGGGGCTCGGACAGATGACGCGCCTAAAATGAAGGCGTGCCTTGCGACTTGAATGATGAATAGTAGGCATGCGAAAAACGGGAGGCGGCGCCTTTCGCGCCTTTCGCCGTCCTTAAGAATCGCAACTGCTGCGAATCGCGCAAATAAATGACAACTCGCACCTCACAAGGGTAAAAACACCAAAAACAGTCGACAAAGCCATCATAAAGCGCCAGCACCATGGGAGCCAAAGCACAACTTCTTAGAGATATCAGGAAGAGACTATCCGCGGAGCAAATGGAGGTCCAAAGACGAGCTTTCCTCTACGTCGCCCGTAATACAACCTTGCCTGCCACTGTTCGCCACAAAGCACAACTCGGCCTTAACACATTGAATGGAGGAGAAGGGCGAATGGGAGCAGTGAAAAATAGATGTTGGGAGACAGGACGAGGAAGGGGTGAGTCCTAAAGGTTTCTGGGCCTGAATTATTTACTGATCAAGTGGGATTGGGTTAGGTGTGATATCCAAATTTGGTCTTTGTCGAGTGAGTACATGTATCGTAGCTTTCGCTGACTCGTCAAGTTCCAATTCCGAACAAAAGCTCTCAGTGGAGAACTTCCAGGCGTTCATAAAGCAAGCTGGTAGAACCGACGATGTCAATCATGTATTCCTACACCCATGCCTTCCCATATCTTTTTTGTGGTATTTTCATCGACGAACGATGGATTCCGGCCTTGGAAGAACGATCTCAAAATGAACGCTATCAACGGTCTAATTTTAATTACAGCTATTTTCCTAAATTCAATACAAAGTTTTGACAATAGAGATTGCCGCTGTCACAGTGATACTAATTAGCGGTGTAAGAATGTAGGAAATCACCAAAGTTTTGGCGACGACAGCGGATGTCTCTTCTCCTGCATCAGACCTGCCAAAAATTAGTTCATGTTATTTTTAGCAGAACTTACATTGCTACTATCTAAAACCCAATATATGGTAAGTACAATTCCACAATGCATACCATGGTTCACTCACTGCTGCCAGTGTCAACGCGGGGGGGCCTACTGGGCTTACAATCATCACGAAATCCTGTTGGGAGGTAAGCTTCTTGTAAAACTACATGATATGGATCGAACTTCTCTCACCAGTATTGGATCCTGAATGATCTTGGAGCCAATAGTCCGACGTACACCCCACACGATAGATGAAGAAATGACAGGCATGATGAGGAATCGGAAGGCGTAAAGGTAGCATAGAGCGAAAATGGGAGGCCGGGGACCTTTTTGCGATCTCAGGTGTGCACCCAGCACAAACATCTGCAATGCCGGGTATAGATTGCCCAAGTTTTCTACCGATCGTGTGAATCTAGAGGTACCAGTCAGTATGAGTAGTAATGAGAAAGACTAGTACTTGCGATGACAGTGCTCCTTGATCTGCAAAAAGCCATCTATGTAGAAAAGGAATGACTCCCGTCACTATGGCCGCCGCACCCCCATACATTGGCGGGTTCATGAAACCATCCAGTCGTTTGAGAATTGTCTTGGCGGTTTTGGGAGCATTTCTAATGTCATTTTCCGCTCTTGCTAGCAAAGGGGATGATTCTGTGCTCGGGTGATCGACATTGTTGTATGGATGAACCTCTGAGTACTCTGGGTATTGTTCGGATTCGGACCAAGGATGAACTAGATTGATGTACTTCCCATCCAACATGCCTGAAAAAGGTCAGTTTACTATAAGCTAGTATAAGCTATCTATTGCGCGATATCCTCACCTGGGCCGAAAGTGAAACGAGTCAGATTGCACACCAAAGCATTGATGAGGACGTAAGCCCTCCCTCTTTTCATTGCTGCCTCAAAGCTCCCGTCGCCCACCAAGGAGTCTAGAGTGCCATTATCCCCCAATGATTTGAGCAAAAGAACGGGCAAAGAGGTTGCCTATTATAAGCAACGACACATACTCTGCCATGACTTACATTATTGAAAATCATGCACGGGCTACCTGATATCAGCTCTGAATTGAAGGTGCATGATCGACTCACACGATCCATTTTGGTAGCTTGAAGACAGCAACACCTAATAATCCGACGATCCATGAAATGAATTGAAACAGGAGCGAATAAACAATGATAATCCAGTCTGCAATTGTAACGGATTGCTTAATTTCCCTTTTTTTTCATGTATCATAATCTGATTTGAGCTTACAATTCTTCAAATTGGACCATGACGATAAGGGCCCAATCTCTGAAAACAAGAGACACGGCAAGAACAAGGTGACACAGAGGTGGGAGCTATTCTCTTCCCCTGGGCGTGAAAGGATTTTGAGCTTGCGTGCGTAGTATCCGTATCCGAGGACGAGCATGACACTGATCGCTGCTTGCGCAGCGGACCATGTCGTGGAAAGTATCTCCTGGAGAGGTAAGATCATGGCTTAGAGATGTACATCGAGATGGGCAAATCCAAAAGACAGCACTCTTATTAGAGGCACCGTGATAAATGACATCATAGAAACGCCGTTACTACTATTATTTATGCACGATTAAATTCGCACGCTGCCGTATTACTCTATTGGTGCTACCGGTCCGTATTTTCATCATATTTTATATCCACGCCCACTATCACTTGTTTCGCTTGCATTGTCGCACTGCGAGTACGCTTCAAGGCAGGCGATTTTTCTTCTTCGCTCTCCTTTCGTTTCCGCCTGACGTGATCAACGCTGTCCAGGCTTGTCTCGGTCTTTACAGCGGTTTTCACAACAGACTCAACTTTTGTCTTTACTTTTATTTTGCCTTGCGATTGAGGGAGATCAGCCGCAAATAAGACAGCCTGACACCATCCTCCCATTGGGCCCCATCGATCGAGTAAAAATTCCTGTGTCTCCTCATAGACCTGCTTCGACATTGCCTTGTTCTTCAGACGGGATGGAAAGGCAGGATGTCTTGCGGCAATATGTGCCACATGGGTATCAATGGGGATCAGAGACGGCTGTCCACCTGTCAGGAACACTGAACACGCGACAGCCATGGGATTTTGTCACTCACTTTATCGAGACACATGAGCATTACGCAGTCTGCAACTTTCCTTCCGACGCCCTTTAATGCGATAAGGTTCTCACGCACAATGTCCACATCCTGGTTTCTCCACCCTACGAGTCCAGCTTCTATATCTCCCTCTTTATCCCCGAATTTGTTGCGGAGCATCTGCAAAGAGGCCTCGATAAACGGAGCGCGGTACCCAAAACCCATGTCACGCAGGGGCTTTTCAAGTGTTGTTGGTATCTGATGAGGGGCGGGAAACAGGTGGTATGGGATCGAGATGCCATTTGAGGGATGTTTGAGAGTAAGCACCGGCTCCGTGAAAGATTGCGAGAATTTATGCAGTAGCGAAGTTATACGTGGTATATGGTTATTGGTGGATGTGATGAAGCTGCCTGTCAGCGCAGAAAAGAGACATCGGCTACGTACGCTAAGAGACATTCCCATGGATCCTGCCTGAGAACCCGGACCCCAGTGGCCCTGTCATTGACGTGTACTTTACCAAACAGCTCTGGGTCTCTGCGTCGCCAGTCGAGATACAAGGTTTCCAAGTCTGGATATCTGACCAGCTGGAAGTAGTCTTCGAGCCACTGTCTGGTGAAGTGATTGCTGCGGTCCGGCTCTGGGGCTGACCCGGGGGGATATACAGCCGTGTAGTATATGTGTGTGGGGGACTGGCGGAGACACACGACACGGGGGGGGGAGTGCACCGCTCTGGAATACTCTTCGAAGGGGGGATCGGTGGCGGGGAGGGGGAGCCTGTGCCAGAGGAAGGCCTGGCCGACGGGCAGCGTGTTTGCCAGCGAGAGGTTGCGGGGGTCCATGCGCACGGACGCCCATCCGGCGGGGAACGGCGGCCGGGACATGCTCATGGGCGATACATCCAACTGCTGCTCCCCCTTATATTATTGTTACAGACACTGAGAGTTCGTCGGCGATCGCCGGCCTTGTTCGTCATCGCTTCCCACTTCTTCTCTCCTTCACTCGCTGTGAATCCATGTCTCGCATTCCGGACACCATGGACAGCGACGCAGCAGCCATCGCCCTAGACCGCCTCAAGTTCTACGCCAGAGATGCCCTCCTTACAATCACCCAGTGCATTTGCAAGCCGTGAGTCGCTTCGCACGCCCGCCTGCTGACATCCTAGGGATGCCACCCTCAAAATAAACGGCCGTTCCTACAAGATTGAAAAGCTCCTCGGAGAAGGCGGATTTTCATTTGTGTACTTGATCCGCGATCTCTCCTCAGATCGCCTCTATGCGTTGAAAAAAATCCTAGTAACGTCTGGTCAGGAAGGTGTCAAAGAAGCGATGCGGGAGGTCGAGGCATACAGACGCTTTCGGCATCCAAATATCATCCGCATTCTTGACTCTGCAGTAGTACAGGATGAATCTGGAGATGGGAAGATCATCTATCTGTAGGTTGAACGTTCACCATCCGCCATCAAATCAGCTCACACTGAATCAGATTTCTCCCATATTACTCCAAAGGCAACCTGCAAGATGCAATGGCGAATGCGTCGGTCACAGGCCAGCGTATTCCCGAAAGAAAACTTCTAGAGCTTTTTCACGGCACTTGCTTAGCGTAAGCCCCCACCCATTGCATCGGATTGGGGTCTAACGGCCATCCGCGCGTCTTTCAGTGTCAGGGCTATGCACCAATATCACCTTCCCAACATTTCGGCATCTTATCCTCCCACTCGCGAGGATGAGCCACTTGTTGGGGAGACTGTTTTTGATCATGATGAAGAACTAACCGAAGAAGACCAAGGAGAATTGGTACCCTATGCACATAGGGATATCAAGCCAGCGTATGTCTCGGTCTTTAAATGTTTGCAACATCTAGGACTGTGGTAATCATCTTTCAGGAACATAATGATTTCAGATGAGGACGAGCCCATCCTAATGGATTTCGGGTCAACCATCAAGTAGGTCATCTCCGTGCGGCTGAAGCTAATCCTTCAGGGCCCGAATCGCGATCGAAACACGGCAACAAGCACTTCTGGAGCAGGTATGTCCCATCTTGTGAAATTATTGCTGATACATATATTATAGGATATTGCGGGTGAACATTCCTCTATGCCTTACCGTGCTCCCGAGTTATTCGACGTGAAAACAGGCAAGACACTGGATGAGAAATGTGATATATGGGTGAGGGGCCGCGCAGTTCTACAAAATGCTTCATCGCTGACTTGAACTCAGTCGTTGGGATGCACCCTTTATGCAGTTGCTTATGGTCACTCTCCCTTTGAGGTTGATGGACAGTCTATCGCCATGGCTGTCGGCAGCGGTAGATATCGGCATCTGACAGGTTACTCTCAAGATTTTGTGCAGCTTATTGATAGTATGCTTATTGTCGATCCTGAGAATAGGCCTGATATACAAAAAGTACGTTCTCCATTCAAGCCATCTAAAAACCCCTGATGTGAACTTATACAACAAATTTAGGTAATTGAAATGACTGAAAACATACTCAGAAAGACATAGTTTACTTCTGTCTTTTTGCTCACATGCTTGCGATTTCCTATATATGCATATCTTATGTGGAAACAAAGCTTTTTCACATAGTTAATCAGGACAACTGACAGCTTATAAGGAGGTACTAACAGGTGAGAGGGAGGAGGGAGAAGGGGTGGCAGTGAAAGAATGATGTGACAATATACTGCAGTCCCAAGGCTAGATAAACTTGAATGGCAATAACCACCTTCAATTCACCAAAATTATGTTTCAAGAGCATATGACAAATGTATGAATGAGTGTTACAAGCCTGCACAAAGCAAAATGAAGAGAAGCAAGTTACATGTAACAGATGAAGGCAAGGTGCACCTCAGAGCAGGTTCAGCTGGACCCATTATGACTCATCCCCAACAAGGCCCGGACTTGGAGACGAGATGGAAAGCTGTAGTTTAACTAAGCAATGAGATATATGTATGATATACCTCTTGACACTTGTCTGTTGGTGTATGGTATAGAGGGAAGATATATGCGCTTGGGAAGATCAGGCAAGCTTATATACTAGTGGGGTAAGTTTTTATGTTGTCAAAGGTGGTGCAAGGTAATTAAGATGAGAGTGAGCACTGGGAGCTCGAGGACCTTTTGCAAAGTAACTTATGGAATATTGATCTTCGAGGGGAAGATGGTCAAGATCGAGGATGGAGCTCCCCTTCATATACTTCTACAGAAGTCTATATATATCCCTCGAGGTCTAGCTGGAAGTCCAATTCTTTTTTCAGAGGCCCAGCTGAACCTTCTTATCTGGAGCGCGTCTTGCCTTCCTGTCCTCTGTTCTGTAATTTCTCCTTATGATCTCTTCTACTTCATGCAGGCTCATGGCAGTCACCCCCCTCTTCTTTCTTAGATTGTCGCTCTGTCATGCCGTTTGTAGCTTGATCTGGTGTGTACTTGTACTGAAAGTTTGCTGGATCTATGGAATGAATTTCTATGAAGTGTTTGTGGAAAATTTGGCTGTCCTTTGATCTATCTATAATATGGAAAATTGATTTAGTATTTGGGGTTCAAAAATCTATGGGCCAATGACAAAGCGGAACAGGTCATTCAGTTCCGGCTGCAAGTAGTGGGCATGTCTGTTCTCACAACAAAACTGTGTTATTGGACATATGTGAAGATAAGAGGGTTTTTGGATTGGGGCACTGAACTGTGGTTCTCATGAGAGATCCCATTGGAGGTCCAGCTGGACGTTCAGCTGTTAGCTGTTAGGAAGGGTATGGGGGCAGGAGGGTTTTCAATATATAAAAGAACAGGGAGTTGGTGTGGAATAATTGAAGTTTCTCTTATCCACCAATAAGATTATCATTTGCCTATTCATCTTTCATGACCCATATGGGATTATTCGACAGTTCTGCATAGAGAATACGTCGGTTGGTGACTGGACAACGCAGCTGATATGATAATGAATGGCATTTCAGTGGATGCTGTGCCTGCTGTGTCATCGAGTCGTTCTACAACTCCATCAGTGGTTTCTTTGATCAAGTACTTCCAGTAGTGTTGTAAACGAGTTTGTAACATGCTGATGTTGACTATTGACTAGGATTTCGCCTTCCTGTCTATGAGATGGACCACAACAATGCATGAGAGTGTGATACTGATGAAGGCAGTGGGTGACAATGTTCTCTCGATCCCGCTTCACCAACCAGTGGATCTGTGGGCACCATGTTTGCAGGGCACTGAGCAATTTTTTGGTGCTCACATAGAGAGAACTGTCATGTCTGAGGCGGTTAAGGAGAAAGAGGAGGCATTTGATGAGGGTATGAATGACATCACCAGGTGAGGGCAAACTGTTGTGGCTTGTGTGTGACCCAATTGAGGAGCTAATGGTGTGCGCAGGCTCTTCGCAGGGAGCAGAGGAGGCATAGGGTTTGAGGAGCACCAGAGGGCGCCCATGGTTTCACTGTGTGCCCAATGCGATGGGAGTTGTCAACCTGTGGTTGATGCACTGTGAGGGGGATTCACTGTTCACATAACACCAGCAGCAACAAGGCTTCAGATGTTGTGAATGCTGGGTTAGTGGTTGGGAGTGTACAAGCTGACAGATAAGGTAGTCAAGGAGCTGGGAGTCTTCATCACCTATCTCAAGTGCTAGGTGATTGGTGCAGTGGCTTGTTTGCAAAACATGGGGATTCACATGCTAATGTGTGAATGTAGTGAGACCAACACTTCTACCGCATTTGAGGGAGTCCAGCAGGCAATCATTGCCTACCTCATGGAGGAGGAGGTGCTGGAAGTCCAGAGGCAGAGATGCAGGGGAGGTTTTGGGAGGAGTTGCTGGTGGCATTGGGCATGTCCTGGAAGAGGAAGCATGGGGGAGAGGGTGACTCCTATGATAAGTAGACCATTTCTGCTGGTCCTGAGTTCTATTCTTCTCTTAAATCTAGGTGTGTTTTCCATTGATACTCCTTTCTTCTCTCAGCCAGAAAAAGATTTACAAACTACTTAAGATATATTTTTCTGACATTTTTCTGACATTAATTCTTAGATGGGATTCCTGTTGTTTTGGGGCCCTTTGACTTTGATCTGTCTGTGGATTGTCATTTCTCTCTTTTTCTTTTGATGAAAAATTTCAGTAAACATAAAGATGACTGTTACTATGAACTGGATTTCCTATAATGTAAGTGCAGAGCCCTCACCACCACTCATTCTCACCATAGGGTAGGATTTATTCCTATGCATAGGACGATGTTGACAGGTGAAAATTGATGCTGAAATGTGTAAGGCATGCATGCCAAACATGGTCATTATGATCCCAAAGTCTGCTTCAAATTGTAGCTAGTTTGGTTGTCGCTTTTCTCTTAAATGCCTGCAAAGAACGAGACCTCCTTAAGCAGACACTACTCTTGGAAAAGGGGGTTCTGTGGAATCTCCACTTCCTTGAACATAATGAGATTGAAGATGTTCTGAAGAGAGTGGCTGAAAGGAGGTCAAGTTCAGCAGGAGATGACAAGGATGAGGATGATGATGTGTATGATGAGTTCCTGCTTTTTTCCAATGTTTACCATGGAAATAAGGTAGAAAGACCAGGTTGGGTGGTGATTGAACTGTGGTGGTCCCCTGTTGTAAGTAATTGACTGCCATTAGTCCTGTCACAGTCACCAGCTGATCACTCACCAATTTGGTTCGGTCTTTTCTTTGCACTCCTCACTGGCCTCAATTGAATTTACAGCAAGGAAAAGTCTCTCTTCTTCATCTTTAGAAAGAGAGCCTTTTCCCTTTGGTTGTCCATGACTCACTGTAGTTCTTTTGAGTGCTGTGAGTCCCATTTCCTATTCAGATTGTGGTTTTATGCTAACTGGGTGGATGTTTAGTATATAGAGTTTCATTGACCACCTGCCCAGGTGTTCAACAAATACATGCAAACTCATAGACTGCTTCTGCGCCCAGACAAACCCAACCACCTCTTTCCTTGCCACCGACTTTAACCTGTCATGATCCTGCTGTCTCTCTTCCCTGGAAATCAAGCCAAACGCTTCAGTGAACATCCCCCCTGGGTTGTTACAAAATGTGGCACCAGGCTTTGTCCAGCCTGAGGCCAAAACACAGCATCAGGCTTTGGCCAGAATTTGTTGTATGCATGATATTTGGGGTACTAACCCACCTTCACTGTCTTCAATGAGTACTCTGAACTAATGGTCTGCTAACTTCATTGGATGATCCAGAGCTGGATGCACATAGGCAAGTCATGGTAATAGAAATCATGAACAACTCAATCAATAGTGCTGGACTTGTCAGCTGGATAGAAAGAGATGGTTGACACATGGAGGAGGAGGGGATGATGTGGGAGGCCTGGGCTGCAGCATGCCTGCACAATGGGGGTCCATGAGTCCCAAACTCTTTTCTGCCTCTCCCTCCATGAAGTCTCTCCTAAGGCCTGGAGGAAATTTGATAATGCAGTGATTCTTCACTGTAGCTATCTCCATGGAATGGTGCTCTACCCAGATGATTGCTAAATCACTGACTTTTATTGTGCTGCCTGTCCTGAGTGCCTTTTTGTAGACACTGGGTGTCTCACTGAGTGTTGTTTTGTATATTTGTTGTAGTTGTCTAGCAAAACATGCACTGGTTGTAATACATGTGGTGTAAGTGCAGAGCCCTCACCACCACTCGTTCTCACCATATGGTAGGATTTATTCCTATGCATAGGACGACGTTGGCTGGTGAGAATTGATGCCAAAGCGCAGCACCGGGTTGTGTTCCGTTTGATTGCCGAAACGCAGCACCGCCCGGACTGTGTTCAGTTTGATTGCCGAAACACAGCATCGGGCTGTGTCCAGTTTGATGCCAAAATGCGGCATCGGGCTTTGGCAGGCTTCCGTCCTATGCATGACATTTTATTTATTTCATTCTCATGCATAGGACTGGCATTTACTGCCGAGGTGCAGCAAGGGACTTCACCACAATCTGTGGCGCTGTGTTACGACTCGTCCCCAACAAGGTCCGGCCTTGGAGACGAGATAGAAAGCCGTAGTTTAACTAAGCAATGAGATATATGTATGATATACCTCTTGACACTTGTCTGTTGGCGTATGGTATAGGACAGAGGTATATTCGCTTGGGAAGATCAGGCAAGCTTATATACTAGTGGAGTAAGTTTATGTCGAAGGTGGTGCAAGGTAAGACGAGAGCGAGCACTGGGAGCTCGAGGACCTTTCGCAAAGTAACTTATGAAATATTGATCTTCGAGGGGAAGAAGATCAAGATCGAGGACAGAGCTCCCCTTTATATACTTCT
This sequence comes from Cryptococcus neoformans H99, assembly GCF_000149245.1. Taxonomy (NCBI): domain Eukaryota; kingdom Fungi; phylum Basidiomycota; class Tremellomycetes; order Tremellales; family Cryptococcaceae; genus Cryptococcus; species Cryptococcus neoformans. Next base: position 839,854 of record NC_026746.1, read on the forward strand.
ACAGAAATCTATTTATATCCCTTGAGGCCCAGCTGGAGGTCCAGCTGGAGGCCCAGTTCTTATCTCGGAGGTCCAGCTGGAGGTTCAGTTGGAGGTCCAGCTGGAGGTTCAGCTGGAGGTCCAGTTCTTTTCTCGGAGGTCCAGCTGGACCTTCTTATCTGCAACAATCTTGCTTTCCTTCATTACGTAACTCTCTCCTATGATCTCTTATTTCTTCTACTTCGTGCAGGCTCGTGACAATCGCCCCTCCTTCTAAAGACGGTCGCTCCGTCGTGCCGTCTGTGGCTCGATCTGATGTGGGCTTGTAACTGAAATCTAGCTGAAATCTAACTGAAATCTTGGTGAATCTCTGAAACGAATGTCTATGAACTGGTCATAAATATTTTTTCTATGCTATGATCTATCGAGAACGAAAAACTGTGGTTGGGGAGTCAAAATCTAGGAACCGTCGAGTAATAGTGGGGGTGTCTGTTATCGCCCAAAAATTGTGTTATCGGTCATATGCGAAGATAAGAGCGCATCTTTGGATTGGGGATGTGCGCTGTGGGTCCATTGGAAGTCCAGCTGGAGGTCCAACTGGAGGTCCAACTGGAGGTCCAACTGGATGAACGGCGGTTATGGGGGAGACGGGAGTGGGAGGATTCTCGAGATATAAAAAGATGGGGATTTGGTGCAGGATCACCGAAGTTTCTCTATCCCCCAACAAAATCTTGTCTGCCTATTCATCTTTGATCTTTCCTTCATGCTTGAATCTACGTTTCAGCCTAGCCCGATGGTTAACAGTTGGTGTCTTGATGACCCATATGGGATTATTCGACAGTTCTGTGCAGAGAATGCGTCG
>NC_026746.1:840701-842434 GCF_000149245.1 Cryptococcus neoformans H99
ACCCCCCCAATCTCTTATCTACCCTACCCATCAGCTCGTACATTTTCAACCCCCGACCTAACACTCACAACATCCGAACCCCTACCCCCGCTGGCATTGTGTGAGCACCGCACACCCTTCACCGTGCACCGTCCACAAGTCGAGAATAATGAGAGGGCCCGACATTCAGCACCCACCCCACGACATTGGTCACAAGGTGAAACCACTGGTGCCCTCTGGCGCTCCTCAACCCTACGCCTCCTCTGCTCCCTGCGCAGTGCCTCCTTACGCCATTAGCTCTTCAATCGGGTCGCACACAAACCAAAGCATTTCTCCTCACCAAGTGCCGCTGCTCATATCCCTCATCCACTGCCTCCTCCCTCACCTCAACCATTTCAGACGAGACAGTTCCCTCCACATGAGCACCAAAGAATAGTTCAGCACCCTGCAAACGTGGCACTCGCGGATCCACAGGTCGAGAAAGTAAAGTCGAGTGAATATTATCACCCGCTGCCTCCATTGGTACTCTACTATCGTACATCTCGGTGGCCCATCCCATAGATGGGAAGGCGAAATCCTATTCAAAACTCAATGTCAGCACATTACAAACACGTTGTCAACATTACCACACATACTTGATCAAAGAAAATCCCAACGGAGTTGTCAGAACAACTCGGTGACCCTGCAGATGCGGCAACCACCGATACGCCATTATCCGTTATCAAATCAGCTGTATTATCACCTATCGACGCATTCTCTGCACAGAACTGTCGAATAATCCCATATGGGTCATCAAGACACCAACTGTTAACCATCGGGCTAGGCTGAAACGTAGATTCAAGCATGAAGGAAAGATCAAAGATGAATAGGCAGACAAGATTTTGTTGGGGGATAGAGAAANNNTTCGCCTTCCATCTATGGGATGGGCCACCGAGATGTACGATAGTAGAGTACCAATGGAGGCAGCGGGTGATAATATTCACTCGACTTTACTTTCTCGACCTGTGGATCCGCGAGTGCCACGTTTGCAGGGTGCTGAACTATTCTTTGGTGCTCATGTGGAGGGAACTGTCTCGTCTGAAATGGTTGAGGTGAGGGAGGAGGCAGTGGATGAGGGATATGAGCAGCGGCACTTGGTGAGGAGAAATGCTTTGGTTTGTGTGCGACCCGATTGAAGAGCTAATGGCGTAAGGAGGCACTGCGCAGGGAGCAGAGGAGGCGTAGGGTTGAGGAGCGCCAGAGGGCACCAGTGGTTTCACCTTGTGACCAATGTCGTGGGGTGGGTGCTGAATGTCGGGCCCTCTCATTATTCTCGACTTGTGGACGGTGCACGGTGAAGGGTGTGCGGTGCTGTCACGAGCCTGCACGAAGTAGAAGAAATAAGAGATCATAGGAGAGAGTTACGTAATGAAGGAAAGCAAGATTGTTGCAGATAAGAAGGTCCAGCTGGACCTCCGAGAAAAGAACTGGACCTCCAGCTGAACCTCCAGCTGGACCTCCAACTGAACCTCCAGCTGGACCTCCGAGATAAGAACTGGGCCTCCAGCTGGACCTCCAGCTGGGCCTCAAGGGATATAAATAGATTTCTGTAGAAGTATATAAAGGGGAGCTCTGTCCTCGATCTTGATCTTCTTCCCCTCGAAGATCAATATTTCATAAGTTACTTTGCGAAAGGTCCTCGAGCTCCCAGTGCTCGCTCTCGTCTTACCTTGCACCACCTTCGACATAAACTTACTCCACTAGTATATAAGCTT
>NC_026746.1:842441-849941 GCF_000149245.1 Cryptococcus neoformans H99
ACTTCTCATATAGGCCAAAAAGAACNCGAAGCTCTTCGCGAATACCTTTTTTGAGAATCTTAAAAAAGGTTTTATCCGACCGTCCGAATCACCAGCCGGAGCGCCCATACTCTTTGTTAAAAAGAAAGACGGATCGCTTAGGATGTGTGTCGATTACCGGGGAATCAACAAGATTACCATCAAGAATCGCTATCCTCTACCATTGATTGCCGAGCTCCTAGATCGACTCAAATCAGCCAAAGTCTTCACTAAGATTGACCTACGAGGAGCCTATAATTTACTTCGCATTAAGGCAGGCGAAGAATGGAAAACAGCTTTCCGTACTCGCTACGGGCATTTCGAATATTTGGTAATGCCGTTTGGCCTCACCAATGCCCCTGCATCGTTCCAACACCTCATGAACCACAACTTCCGCGATATGCTAGACATATTCGTTATTATCTACCTAGACGACATCCTCATCTACAGCCCAGACTTGAGGACTCACCAGTCACACGTCATACAAGTCCTAGATCGCCTCCGCCAAACCCATTTATATGCCAAAGCTTCAAAGTGCGAGTTCCACCAAACCTCAGTAGAGTTCCTAGGTTTCGTTGTCAGCGATCAAGGTCTATCGATGGACACCAAGAAAGTAAAGTCTATCACGGAATGGCCGATACCCCGCAATCTCCGTGATACCCAATCCTTCCTTGGGTTCTGTAACTTCTACCGAAGGTTCATCAAGAACTACTCCAGCATCGCCAAACCCCTTATCGACCTGACCAAGAAAGACTTACCCTTTGTATGGGAAGAACCTCAACAAACATCTTTCGAAGCACTCAAAAAGAGCTTCACCTCTGTTGATCTCCTACGTCACTATGACCCGACCAAACAACTCATCCTTGAAACCAACGCCTCCGATTATGCCATCGCAGGTATTTTATCACATGAAATCGACAAGAAACTCGAACCAGTTGCTTTCTTCTCTCACAAAATGTTGCCTGCCGAGTTAAACTACCCCATTCACGACAAAGAAATGTTAGCGATTGTTTCAGCATTCAAAGAATGGCGACATTACTTTGAAGGTGCCAGAGAAACCATTCGTGTCTACACCGACCACAGAAGCCTGGAGTACTTTATGACTACCAAGCAACTCAATCGACGACAGGCGCGATGGTCTGAATTCCTAGCAGATTTTGATTTCAGTATCATCTACCGACCAGGCGTACAAGGCACTAAGCCTGACGCACTCACCCGAAGACACAATTATCATCCACTCGAGAAAGGCTCTAGCCTTACCACCACTGCCAACCCTCAGAATTTCCAGACTCTCCTTCGCCCTGGACAGTACTTGGGTGCGGCCACAACCGGACTCGATCGGTTGGAAATATCTTCGCCCATCAAGTCATTGTTGAAAACCGGCCTAGAAGCNNTTCACGTCCAGTTACTCGAGAAATATATTGAGAATGAGATACCAGGACGAACACAAGTCGCACCATCACCTATCGAAGTCGAAGGTGACCTAGAATATGAAGTCGAGTGTATCCTTGATCATCGATTTCACCGAAAACGCCGCCAATTCCTTATCAAGTGGCTCGGCTACAGTGCCGAACACAACAGTTGGGAACCCGAAACCGCTCTAGAAAATGCTTCAGAGATTGTTGATCAGTACAAATCAACACACCGATTATAGGAAATCAAGTTCATAGTAACAGCCACTTTATTTGATGTTTATTGAAATTATGGTCAAAAGAAAAGAGAAAGAAAGAACAATCTACCAACAGATCAAAGTTAAGACAGACCGAACAACAAAGCCCTCTAAGAGTTAGTGTTAGTTAGATATATCTATCGTAGTTTTATAGATCTTGCTTTTGTTTTGGATCGGAAGAAGAAAGACGAATCAATGGAAAACACACCTAGATTAAGAGAAGAACGGAAAACCGAACCATCACACGGGTCCTACTCCTCGGACGAGTCCTCCCCGTCATCACGCTTCCTCTTGCGCGACATACCCAATGCCACCAGCAACTCCTCCCGAAACCTCCCCCTCATCTCTTGCCTTTGGACTTCCAGCACCTCCTCCTCCATGAGGTAGGCAATGATTGCCTGCTGGACTCCCTCAAACGCGGTAGACATGTTGGTCTCACTACATTCACACATTAGCACGTAAATCTCCATGTCTTACAAACAAGCCACTGCGCCATTCACCTCGCGCTCGAGANNNAGAACTGTCGAATAATCCCATATGGGTCATCAAGACACCAACTGTTAACCATCGGGCTAGGCTGAAACGTAGATTCAAGCATGAAGGAAAGATCAAAGATGAATAGGCAGACAAGATTTTGTTGGGGGATAGAGAAACTTCGGTGATCCTGCACCAAATCCCCATCTTTTTATATCTCGAGAATCCTCCCACTCCCGTCTCCCCCATAACCGCCGTTCATCCAGTTGGACCTCCAGTTGGACCTCCAGTTGGACCTCCAGCTGGACTTCCAATGGACCCACAGCGCACATCCCCAATCCAAAAATGCGCTCTTATCTTCGCATATGACCGATAACACAATTTTTGGGCGATAACAGACACCCCCACTATTACTCGACGGTTCCTAGATTTTGACTCCCCAACCACAGTTTTTCGTTCTCGATAGATCATAGCATAGAAAAAATATTTACGACCAGTTCATAGACATTCGTTTCAGAGATTCACCAAGATTTCAGTTAGATTTCAGCTAGATTTCAGTTACAAGCCCACATCAGATCGAGCCACAGACGGCACGACGGAGCGACCGTCTTTAGAAGGAGGGGCGATTGTCACGAGCCTGCACGAAGTAGAAGAAATAAGAGATCATAGGAGAGAGTTACGTAATGAAGGAAAGCAAGATTGTTGCAGATAAGAAGGTCCAGCTGGACCTCCGAGAAAAGAACTGGACCTCCAGCTGAACCTCCAGCTGGACCTCCAACTGAACCTCCAGCTGGACCTCCGAGATAAGAACTGGGCCTCCAGCTGGACCTCCAGCTGGGCCTCAAGGGATATAAATAGATTTCTGTAGAAGTATATAAAGGGGAGCTCTGTCCTCGATCTTGATCTTCTTCCCCTCGAAGATCAATATTTCATAAGTTACTTTGCGAAAGGTCCTCGAGCTCCCAGTGCTCGCTCTCGTCTTACCTTGCACCACCTTCGACATAAACTTACTCCACTAGTATATAAGCTTGCCTGATCTTCCCAAGCGAATATACCTCTGTCCTATACCATACGCCAACAGACAAGTGTCAAGAGGTATATCATACATATATCTCATTGCTTAGTTAAACTACGGCTTTCTATCTCGTCTCCAAGGCCGGACCTTGTTGGGGACGAGTCGTAACAGGTGCTCACACAATGCCAGCGGGGGTAGGGGTTCGGATGTTGTGAGTGTTAGGTCGGGGGTTGAAAATGTACGAGCTGATGGGTAGGGTAGATAAGAGATTGGGGGGTTTCGTCGCCTATCTCGAGCGCGAGGTGAATGGCGCAGTGGCTTGTTTGTAAGACATGGAGATTTACGTGCTAATGTGTGAATGTAGTGAGACCAACATGTCTACCGCGTTTGAGGGAGTCCAGCAGGCAATCATTGCCTACCTCATGGAGGAGGAGGTGCTGGAAGTCCAAAGGCAAGAGATGAGGGGGAGGTTTCGGGAGGAGTTGCTGGTGGCATTGGGTATGTCGCGCAAGAGGAAGCGTGATGACGGGGAGGACTCGTCCGAGGAGTAGGACCCGTGTGATGGTTCGGTTTTCCATTCTTCTCTTAATCTAGGTGTGTTTTCCATTGATTCGTCTTTCTTCTTCCGATCCAAAACAAAAGCAAGATCTATAAAACTACGATAGATATATCTAACTAACACTAACTCTTAGAGGGCTTTGTTGTTCGGTCTGTCTTAACTTTGATCTGTTGGTAGATTGTTCTTTCTTTCTCTTTTCTTTTGACCATAATTTCAATAAACATCAAATAAAGTGGCTGTTACTATGAACTTGATTTCCTATAATCGGTGTGTTGATTTGTACTGATCAACAATCTCTGAAGCATTTTCTAGAGCGGTTTCGGGTTCCCAACTGTTGTGTTCGGCACTGTAGCCGAGCCACTTGATAAGGAATTGGCGGCGTTTTCGGTGAAATCGATGATCAAGGATACACTCGACTTCATATTCTAGGTCACCTTCGACTTCGATAGGTGATGGTGCGACTTGTGTTCGTCCTGGTATCTCATTCTCAATATATTTCTCGAGTAACTGGACGTGAAAGACGTCGTGGATGCGCATTGATTTCGGCAAATCAAGGCGATACGCATGGGAAGAAACGCGCGCGATAATGGTGTAGGGACCAAGATAGCGGTGATCTAATTTCTTGGTGGGTCTTTTTGTTTTGATATTACGGGCAGATAGCCAGACTTTGTTACCAACGGTATATTCGGGAAGCGGGGCACGGTGCTTATCAAACTGTAGTGCTGCACTCTCTTGTGCTTTGGACATTTCGATCTGGAGGTGTTCATGGAGCTTGCTTAAGTCGGTGATGGAGGCTCTGGCAGGTGGGCTGAAAATAGGGGCGTTGTCGTCGGGAGTGAACGATGCCCGGGGATGGTACCCTTTGTTGGCAAAGAAGGGGGACATGGTAGTGGACGAATGGGGCGTATTGTTGTAAGTGAATTCCGCCACTGGGAGTAGCGGTGCCCATTCTTTTTGCTTATAATCGGTATACAAGCGCAGATATTGTTCTAAGACCTGGTTTACTCGTTCGGTTTGTCCATCTGTTTCTGGATGAAAAGCTGTGCTGAGTTCGAGCTCGATGCGTAGGAGTTGCGTGAATGCTCGCCAAAAACGGGATGTGAATTCTGATCCACGATCTGATACGATACTAGTCGGAATCCCATGCTTGGAGAAGACATGGGTGACATATAATTGGGCAAGTTCTTCGGCGGTGAGGCTAGTCGTTGTGGGGATAAAGAGAGCCATCTTGGTGAGTCGGTCTACTATCACAAGGATGGTGTTGTAGCCATGAGATGGTGGAAGTTGTTCAATGAGGTCCATCGATACAGATGACCATGGGTACGGGGGAATGGGTAGAGACTTGAGTTCGCCGTAGGGCTGATGACGTCTTGTCTTAGTTCGGCAACAAAGGTCGCAAGAATCAATATAGTGATTGACGAAGCCTTTCAGGCCTGGCCACCAGTAATGGCGTCGGACGAGTTGGATAGTCTTGCGTCGTCCGGGATGCCCACTGATGAGTGCATCATGGCATTCTTTCGTGACGAGGGTGCGTAACTCATTTGTGGCTGGGACATAGAATGATTCGCCATATCTGAGGAGTCCTTCGTCGTCTCGAGTATATGGGTGAGCTTCGGAGGGATGATTGGCTTTGTCCAAGAATGGTTTTGCTGACTCATCGGCTTCTAGACCGGTTTTCAACAATGACTTGATGGGCGAAGATATTTCCAACCGATCGAGTCCGGTTGTGGCCGCACCCAAGTACTGTCCAGGGCGAAGGAGAGTCTGGAAATTCTGAGGGTTGGCAGTGGTGGTAAGGCTAGAGCCTTTCTCGAGTGGATGATAATTGTGTCTTCGGGTGAGTGCGTCAGGCTTAGTGCCTTGTACGCCTGGTCGGTAGATGATACTGAAATCAAAATCTGCTAGGAATTCAGACCATCGCGCCTGTCGTCGATTGAGTTGCTTGGTAGTCATAAAGTACTCCAGGCTTCTGTGGTCGGTGTAGACACGAATGGTTTCTCTGGCACCTTCAAAGTAATGTCGCCATTCTTTGAATGCTGAAACAATCGCTAACATTTCTTTGTCGTGAATGGGGTAGTTTAACTCGGCAGGCAACATTTTGTGAGAGAAGAAAGCAACTGGTTCGAGTTTCTTGTCGATTTCATGTGATAAAATACCTGCGATGGCATAATCGGAGGCGTTGGTTTCAAGGATGAGTTGTTTGGTCGGGTCATAGTGACGTAGGAGATCAACAGAGGTGAAGCTCTTTTTGAGTGCTTCGAAAGATGTTTGTTGAGGTTCTTCCCATACAAAGGGTAAGTCTTTCTTGGTCAGGTCGATAAGGGGTTTGGCGATGCTGGAGTAGTTCTTGATGAACCTTCGGTAGAAGTTACAGAACCCAAGGAAGGATTGGGTATCATGGAGATTGCGGGGTATCGGCCATTCCGTGATAGACTTTACTTTCTTGGTGTCCATCGATAGACCTTGATCGCTGACAACGAAACCTAGGAACTCTACTGAGGTTTGGTGGAACTCGCACTTTGAAGCTTTGGCATATAAATGGGTTTGGCGGAGGCGATCTAGGACTTGTATGACGTGTGACTGGTGAGTCCTCAAGTCTGGGCTGTAGATGAGGATGTCGTCTAGGTAGATAATAACGAATATGTCTAGCATATCGCGGAAGTTGTGGTTCATGAGGTGTTGGAACGATGCAGGGGCATTGGTGAGGCCAAACGGCATTACCAAATATTCGAAATGCCCGTAGCGAGTACGGAAAGCTGTTTTCCATTCTTCGCCTGCCTTAATGCGAAGTAAATTATAGGCTCCTCGTAGGTCAATCTTAGTGAAGACTTTGGCTGATTTGAGTCGATCTAGGAGCTCGGCAATCAATGGTAGAGGATAGCGATTCTTGATGGTAATCTTGTTGATTCCCCGGTAATCGACACACATCCTAAGCGATCCGTCTTTCTTTTTAACAAAGAGTATGGGCGCTCCGGCTGGTGATTCGGACGGTCGGATAAAACCTTTTTTAAGATTCTCATCAAGGTATTCGCGAAGAGCTTCGAGTTCTTTTTCGGAGAGATTGTATATGGGACCGAAAGGTGGGTTCTGTCCTTTTTCGAGAGGGATATGATGGTCAAAAGACCTATGTTCAGGGAGTGTATCGGCACTTTTCTTGTCGAATACGTCTAAGTATTGATGATATTCTTTAGGTACTATTTCGGCATCGGTTTTTTCTTTTGGAGATTTGCCGTCAGTGATGGCCATGGCTAATTTTGTTGTCTGTGATACAGGTGGGTGTATGGAAAGTGTTTCCCAGCTGATGGACGGATTGTGTTCTTGTAACCAGGTGATACCTAAAACAATAGGGTAGGAGCCGATGTCGGTTACGAGGAGTCGAAGTAAGGTGTGTCCGAATGGTTTCTGGAAATTAATCATGATGTTGACTTCTTCTTCAATCATAGTTCGCTGACCGGCAGCGTTAAACAGGTATAAAGGGATTGCCTCTTCTATTTTTGTTGTTTTGAAGGCAAAGGTTTGGACGAATCTTCTGTCGATGAAGTTGGTGGAGGCACCGGAATCGATTAAAGCTGGATAAACATTGTTGTGAACGAAAAAATCGATTGTGAGTTGGTTTTTGTTGTTTCTATTATTATATTCGAGAGTTTGGAACTTTTCGCAGGAGTCTGTGTTGGCCGGTTTGGTAGTACGCTCTTGTTCCCGGCTACCTTCTTCGACATTGGCAGACAAGAGCATATCTAGTTTTTTGGAGGGAGAGTAGTGTTG
>NC_026746.1:859941-884941 GCF_000149245.1 Cryptococcus neoformans H99
TGTCCACACGTTACTTTCCAAATCCGTCCACGTTGGAGGGACTGGGCAGGAGAACACTCTGTGAGAAAATCCTGTTAATTTAGTCTTGCTGAGCGCAAGCCAGGGAAAAAAAACCAATAATGGCCAAAAAACCCACAGAGAGACGCAAGCAGCCCCCCAGACACGTATGCAAAAGAAAACAGGAGCAAACAGGAAGGGGACTCACAAGGCCAGTTCGTCGTCGCCTATATATTCATCATATAAGGCCCGGAAACCATCGTATGTATGCAAATCATCGAGATTCCTCCATTGGCCATTAGGACCGTCGCCGCTGAGTACTACCCGGAGTTGTCTATGACCGCAATACACTCGATCATCCAGGATTTGGAGGATACAGCGACGCCCAGTGTCGGGTTGGCGGGTTACCGGTGATGTTTGATGGAACCTAGGCAATGACAGATAAGGCTTAAGGAGATGACCATGGAATTTTGGATATGTCCGGTCATTCATGTGAAGGCGGTAAACTGAGAGGGCAGGATTAGCTTCTTGTACCTGGTAAGGCCCCTGGAAACGGGGAAAGAACTTAGCAGCGCGGAATTCTCCATCACCAGCCCGGAACTCTTTCAGCCGATTGCGAGTATCCAGCCAGACCCAGTCGCCGACTTTGTAGGCTACTTCAGAGCGACGGTGTCGGTTAGCCTGTAACGCCATGCGGTGCTTGGAGAGAAGCAGATTATCGCGTGCCTCAGCGAGCGAGAGGTCGGTGCGATCAGCAGCGAGAGTCCATTCAGCCCGCGTGGGAAGAGCAGCCTGGGTGAACGAAGGAGGACGAGCGAGACTAGGTAGGGTACGGAGTCGGCGACCAAAGACCAGTTGGGCGGGAGAGAAACCTGTAGAACGTCTGACAGTATTGTTCATTGCTTGGGAGACACGAGAGAGGTACTTAACCCAAGAGGTGCCATGTCTATCCACCCAGCTACGTAGTAGTTGAACCACTGTCTTGTTGGACCGTTCCGAAGTGCTGTCGGTTTGAGGATGGAAAGCTGTGGACATCTTGAGCTTCACATTTTGTTTCTCCCATAGCGTTGTCCAGAATCGCGAGGTAAACAGAGTATCACGATCAGAGGTAATGGAGAGCGGGAGGCCATAGTGAGAAACCCATCTGTCCCAAACCAGGATGGCGAGGTCGCGAGCGTTAATGGTGGTAGAACATGGAACCAGTTCGATAAACCCAGTGAGGCGATCCGTGATGGTTAAAAGATAGTCGTAGCCGCCAGAGGGAGGAAGCGGTCCAATGAAATCCATAGCGATGTCGTCGAATTTGTCACGCGGGACCGGGAGAGGATGAAGAGGACCAGCCGGCTTCGTCATGGATGCATTCGCCTGTTGACATAAGTGGCATGCACGGACAAACTCACGAACATCCTTGGACATTGTCTCCCAAAAGTATCCACTCCTGAGTATCTCCATGGTTTTCTCCACTCCCAGATGTCCAGCCGTCCCCTCATGTGCTTGCCGCATAAGGTCTTCACGAAGGTTATCAACGTCCGGAATGCATAAGCGGTTGTCAACGAGGAGAAGTTGGTGAGTGTCATGGTCGTGTAGTGTAACCCCTGGAGCAGTAGACGGATCAGCAAACCATTCCTTGAACAGTACATCACCTTGATAGCCCTGTGCAATAGCGTGAAGGATGTCTGGAGCCAAGGTGGGCTCATATGTCGTAATGGCATGCACCGAAGCCGATTGTTGGTCCAAGGAGGGATCCGAGGGTTCGCCAGCGTCGGGAGGAGCGTGTCGCGAGAGATAGTCGGCGAGGGTGTTGTACTCCCCTTTTATGTATTCGATACGAAGATCAAAATCCTTGAGGGTACTCAGCCAGCGAAGCTGGCGTGGAGAGAGGTTGCGTTGACCATGGAACCATTGCAGCATAAAGTGATCACAATAAACGTGGACCGGAACACCGTAGAGCAGAGGACGCCAGTGATTGAGGGCGTTAATAATCGCAAGAAGCTCACGGTCGTGTACCGGGTAATTACGCTGGGCGCTATTGAAGGTTCGAGAATCGTAGGCGACCGGTTGTACAGAGTCCCGAGAAGTACCAACACCGATCCATGCACCCGTACCGGTATTAGACGCATCGGTGAATAAGAAGACCTTCTGTGTTCCCGCTTTGACAGCATCGTAATCAATAACGGTGAGACAAGGAACAGTACTCACCGCGCGACGAACAGCCTCAAAAGTGGCTTGCTCTGCCGGCCCAAATGACCAAGTCCAACCTGTCCAGCCATCCGGGAGATGGCCCTTGTGCATCTTCATCGCCTTGTAGTAGGCCTTTTCTGCTGTGCTGTTTGGAGCGAGAGCCGCGTGGAGAACTGCGGTGTGGTCGGCGAGATTGGGTATGAAATCGCGGAGATAGTTGACGAGGCCGAGAAACAAATGGAGTTGGTGGGAGTTCGTCGGGAGAGGAAACTGCTCAACGCGTGCAATCTTGGCGGGGTCGGGTAGGATCTGACCGGGGCGGATTATGTGACCTAAGAAGGAGACCTCATCGAGAAATAACTGAGATTTCTCACGGGAGCAGCGAAGACCACTACGACGAAGAGCCGAAAGAACACTCACAATATTATCGTGTAGGTCCTTAGCATCTTTTCCCCAGATAATAATGTCGTCCACGTACGCCTCGCAACATTCCCCAGCTAATCCTTGTAAAGCCTCGTTGATACGACGTTGTTGGGCGGCCGGTGCATTGCGGATGCCTTGAGGCATGACTACCCACTCCAGAAGGCCGAGAGGTGTGGTAATAGCCGTTTTGGGAATATCCTCCTCCTTCATGAGTGTTTGAAAGAAAGCGTCTTTGCAGTCGAGCTTGGCGAATGTCTTCCCTTTGCGCGCCGCACGGTGCAAGATATCCTGGACGTTGCCCATGGGATACATATCGGGGACCGTGACGTCGTTAAGAGCCCGAAAATCGCAAACCATACGGAATTTCCCATTACCTTTAGACACAAGAAACGCCGGAGACGCCCAAGGAGAACTGGAATAGCGAAGACGACCTGCATTCAGATGCTCTAACAGCATCTCACGGAAACGAGGGAGCAGGGCTTCGGGTACGCGGTAAGGTGCCGAGTGTTTGGGAGTGGCGCCGTGTTTGAGATTAATTTCGAAACGGATACCCGACCTGGTCTTTGATATGGTGGGGAAGTTTCGTACGTCGCCTAAATCGTCACAAAAGACATCGTGGAACTCGACCTGGAGACGACGCAGGACGTCTGTCAGACTGTGAGAATCGGCGGCTGCGGTAGCATGCGGAGTTGTCGGGTGGATCTCCGTGTGGTGTAGGTGTAACCTAGGAGCGGAGACAAGCTCCGAAGGAGACGCGCCGTCTTTTTGCAATCCTAACGCAGATAGGTTCGCGCCTCCAGCCTCCAATAGGCGAACAAGGGAAGTTGTATCCGCCAATAAACCATGCCGAGCAAGGAAGTTAAGTCCTAAGATCCCATCATACGTTCCGTGCAAATCCATCACCACACCGTTTATTTGATACATCCTGTCGCCTAGAGAAAACGAACCGATAACCGTATTTGTGACTATGGGACCCGCCTTTCCGCCAGCTAACCTAACTCTCATCCGTACGGCACCTGTGTTCACCGACCATCCCAGCCTCGCCGCCAGCGTTGGATCCACGAAGGTCATGGACGCCCCTGTGTCGATTAGGAGCCTAATGGGACGAGCTGGCCAGAGGTCATCAGCCGGGATCGGAACGGATATAGCTAGAAGAGGGTAGAAAAGGGCGTACGAAGAGTCTTGAATAGGTTCGTGTAAGAGGTTAGCCTCTGACCCATCTACCTTCTGTCAATTCTTGTCACCATTTTTATTCTCATGCATCACCAAGGTGTATTAACACCTTGGTTCCATGCATTATTCTCTTTCCCATGCATCACCAGGCTGCCCCCTGCACCCTGGTGCATGTCTCTTTACTTGGCTTCGGTATTCCTGTCTTGACACAGTGTATCACTGTTCATTATTTCCTTATTTCATGTGTGTTTGCATGCGCCTTTTACAAGTCGCATTTCGGAGCTTTATTACCCTTTTGTTCCTGTTCCTTTCTCTACCCTTTTTCGCCACAAACCTCTGGTGTTTATCGGAGTTTGGCGCGACTGGTTTTGGAGAGCAAAGGCAAAGTACAAGAAAGAGGTATCACACAATGGTTCTTCTTTATCTCTTCACCATTGTCGTGTTCTACCTCTTCTTCTCTTTCGACTTCTTGTCTTAAGTGTTCTTTGCCTTCTCTCTGTAAGCAGTGCTCTCCATCAGTCAGTTTCATGCCACCCAGACTGACCCTGATTAGTCCGCATCAGTCTACACTTCGCTCTCTTTCTACTTAGTTGCTGATAGGACATAATCAGGTAAGTTCTGGCTTCATCACACAATGTTCTTCTTTATTCTCTTCACCATTGTCGTGTTCTACCTCTTCTTCTCTTTCGACTTCTTGTCTTAAGTGTTCTTTGCCTTCTCTCTTCCGCATCAGTCTACACTTCGCTCTCTTTCTACTTAGTTGCTGATAGGACATAATCAGGTAAGTTCTGGCTTCATCACACAAGGTTCTTCTTTATCTCTTCACCATTGTTGTGTTCTACCTCTTCTTCTCTTTCGACTTCTTGTCTTAAGTGTTCTTTGCTTTCTCTCTTCCGCATCAGTCTACACTTCGCTCTCTTTCTACTTAGTTGCTGATAGGACATAATCAGCGTATGCATATTGGGATCTTGTTTGCTTCTTGTCCAGCCTGAAGTCCACACCCTAAAGCCTCACCAGTCCGAACCAGTCCCACACCTCTATCACCTCGCTCCCTCTAGTCACTCAGTGAAGGTCTTATTCATCCGGACCTTACACTTTTTTTCAAACTACAAATCCCAACAACCCCTATCAGAACTGCACACACTCCGAAACTATGGCTTTTGATCACCAGGGACAACCCATCATTGGATATGATGACACTAGTGCATTGCCCATCATCGGACATACTCCTACTGGTGAAATTATTTACGGTACCCTACAATCCGAGACCCCCTCGCAACCTGGGACTAGTGATTTCTCGCAGGCTCCGTCTATCGACTTGGATGGCATCCCATTGGGGCCCACCTTGCTTGATGAAAAGCCTCTCGACTCCCTCGCCCCCGTGCATGACCACCCAGGCGAAAGCTATCGCAAAACGCCTGCCCCTACCTCCACCGCTGTCCCTGACATTGACGAGCTCAAGGGTCTTATGGCTGGGCTCCTTCGCTCGAGTCAAGCCATCGTCGACCAGTCTGTCACCACTACCAATCGCCTCAATGATGTTAGCCAGTCCTTGCCCTCGCGAAACTCACGTCCTGACCGCATTCTACCTCCTCGGCTGTCCTCGTCCACCTCCGCCGACGCATTCGCCCTTCAGCGCCACATCCTTGCATTGGACACCTATTTCCAAGACGTCCTCCTTCTCTGGAGTCCTGGTGATGCCGAAAGTGCTTGGAAGGTGTCGGTGGCCAACTCGTCCATCTCTCAGTCCGGCAGCCGTTTCACCACGTGGTTAGAGCTATATGGGAAGCGCGCGGTTTCCTGGGATGAGTGGAAGACGTTGCTCAAGACTCACCTCTTGACCAGGGGCTGGGAACAAAAGCTCCGTCATAAGTTCATGCTTCTGCGCTGTTTGGACACCACGCCGACCGCATTTGACACCTTTTTCCACCTCCTCATCTCCCACCAAACCATTCTCCGCGATTTTGAGGATCCCCTTGGCGATGTCGATGTGTGCCGACGCATGCTCGATGGTGTCGATGGCTTGGTCACCCATCGCACCAAGGCTACTCTGAAGGCGCATGGTCTGACGGTCCTTACGGTGAAACTGGCGAACTTACACATCATCATGATCGATATCATCGATGATGCTATGTTGGAAGCGCGTTTTCTTCAAAATTCCACTCGCCCCCGCCCCCCATTTAACACCAATCGGCCGACTACTCCACGCTCGCCTACTCCGGTGGTCGCCCAGGTCCAGGTCGCGCCTCAGGCGCCTAAGGGTTACACCCCACAACAGCTTGAATGGCTCGACCCAGCCAAGCGCTTGCCTTTGGGCAACACGGGCAAAGCCGCTCGCACCTTTCTCGGCAGCATCAATGCGTGTTTCTCCTGCCGGAAGACTGGCCACCACCGGCTCATCTGCCCGACCCGCCCCCCCTCCTCCCCCTCTCAACACTCCTCCTCTGCCCCCGCTGCCAACCTGATTTCTCTCGCCGACGACGACAGCCCCGACACCCCCGACATATTCTCGGTCGATCCTGTTGCCGATCAACTTGTCCAGGATGGCGCCACCGCCCTAGCAGGGTCAGTACCTCTCCTCATGGTCACTTGCCGCGTTCAGGCTAACGATGACCCTGCTACCGCCTTAGTTGATTCTGGCGCGGGCATTAATGTCATCGACCGGGAGTATGCGGCGCAGCTTGGCTTGAGGGGGACCCCCGTCCCGCCGGTGGGGACGAAGATGGCAGATAACCGAGCGGGGCCGGTGATAGAGCAGGAGTACTTAGTGGATGTATCAATTGGTGAAACAATTTATGCGGAAACGCCATTCTACGCCATGCCTCTGGGTCCGAAGTATCGTTTAATTCTCGGTCTCCCTTTCTGTCGCCAACACCGTCTTTTTGATGGCGCTATTCGCCTCAATAAACTCCTCTTGGACGGTGGCTCATCGTATGCATCGCTCGCTAACCTACAGCTCAATGCTATCATGCCATGTGAGACCCTGCCAGTCAGCTCCAACCGTAATTCGCTTTCGGCAGCCATTCTCCACGACTTCGCCGACATCCTTCCTGCCAACATTTCCGATGTCTCGCACTATCCGCCGATCTGCTCCACCATGTCTCAAGTCCGCCACCACATCAACATCCTCCCCAACACTGCACCCGTCGCCAAAGCCGGTTTTCGGGTTCCGTTAGCCTGGCGTGAAACTCTCCATCAAGAAATCGAAAAGCACCGTGCAGCTGGCCGTCTACGCCCCTCCAGTTCTCCTTGGGCAGCCCCAGCGTTCCTTATCAAGAAAGAGAACGGAAAATTTCGATTCCTCTGCGATTTCCGGGGCCTCAACAACGTGACGATCAAAGATCGCACACCGGTTCCTATTATCGACGACATCCTCCAGCGTGCTGCCCACGGTCGTGTATTCGCCAAACTCGACCTCACTGATGCCTTCTTCCAGACCTTGATGCATGAGCCAGATATAGAGAAGACCGCCATTTGCACCCCGTGGGGCTTGTATGAGTGGGTGGTGATGCCGCAAGGCGCATGTAATTCTCCTGCAACGCAACAGCGCCGTTTGAACGAAGCTTTGCGAAATCTCATCAGTGTCTGCTGTGAGGCGTATGTCGATGACATCATCATCTGGGGTGAATCCGACTCCGACTTAGCCATCAATATCCGCGCGGTTCTGACAGCGTTACGTAAGGGTGGTTTTGTATGCTCTCCCAGCAAATCACAGTTTTTCGTCGACTCAGTCACATTTCTTGGCCACGTCATTTCCCCCAATCACATCGGCCCAGACCCCAAGAAAGTAGAGGCGTTGCGTGCGTGGCCGTCACCCGGTTCGGTGAAAGATTTGCGTTCATTCCTCGGCCTTCTGCAATATCTACGGAAGTTCATCCCCCAAATTGCCACCAAGACAGCCGTTCTTACTGCGCTCCTTCCTCCCAATAAGTCAGCAGAAAAAGCATATGAATTGCGTAAGCGTCAACTTGCGAAGGGGAGCCCGGTGGAGAGACTTGAAGCACTAAGTTGGATTTGGAACTGGACGATGTCAGTGCAACGGGCATTTGAGGACTTGAAGGACATGTTGGCGCGAATCACAGGTCTGTCCCCTCTTTCACATGATGCTGTTCTCGCTGGCCAAATAAACCTTTACCTTTTCACCGATGCAAGTAATACTGGCATAGGTGCATGGTTAGGTACAGGTCCATCCCCCGATCACGCTCAGCCTATCGCCTATGATTCCCGCTCTCTCACCTCTGCCGAACGCAACTATCCGGTCCATGAGAAAGAACTCTGCGCTATCATCCACGCCCTCAAGGAATGGCGCCCACTACTTCTCGGCCTTCCAGTACATGTCATGACAGACCACGCCACCCTCAAATGGTTCTTCCAGCAACCCCACCTCTCCGAGCGTCAAAAGCGTTGGCTCCTCGTCCTCGCCGACTACGACTTACACATCTCCCACATACCAGGGGTCACCAACGCCATCGCCGATGCATTCTCTCATTTGCACCAGGATGCCCCCTCCATCAACGCCCTCACCATGATGGTCCTTACACCCAACGCCGACTTTGTGGACCAGGTTGCCAACGGCTATACTCAAGATCCTATTATGGCTGTGTGGCAAGAAGAGGACCGGCGCCCACCAGGAGTTCAACATGAGGAGGTGCAAGGGGTGTCGGGGTTACGAACAGTACTTCAGTACGAGGGACGGCTGTGCATTCCGGACGTCTCAGCCCTCCGGGAGCAGTGCCTCCGAGAATGTCACGATGCCATGGGTCATTTTGGAGTGGAAAAGACACTGGAACTAGCGCGCTGTAAGTACTTCTGGGATGGTATGGCTAGTGACGTGAAGGATTTTGTTAGCACTTGCCCTGCATGCCAAACATCCAAAGCCGCAACCACCAAACCTCCAGGTCTCCTTCATTCGCTACCGGTTCCAGCTGCCAAGTTTGCCGACATCGGCATCGATTTTGTGGGCCCGCTTCCAACATCCCACGGTTTCGACTACCTTATTGTCATCACCGACCGACTTACTGGATGGGTCGCTCTCATTCCTACGGTTACAACACTTACGTCTTCGGCCTTCTCTCAATTTGTAAGGTCCGGATGAATAAGACCTTCACTGAGTGACTAGAGGGAGCGAGGTGATAGAGGTGTGGGACTGGTTCGGACTGGTGAGGCTTTAGGGTGTGGACTTCAGGCTGGACAAGAAGCAAACAAGATCCCAATATGCATACGCTGATTATGTCCTATCAGCAACTAAGTAGAAAGAGAGCGAAGTGTAGACTGATGCGGACTAATCAGGGTCAGTCTGGGTGGCATGAAACTGACTGATGGAGAGCACTGCTTACAGAGAGAAAGCAAAGAACACTTAAGACAAGAAGTCGAAAGAGAAGAAGAGGTAGAACACAACAATGGTGAAGAGATAAAGAAGAACCATTGTGTGATACCTCTTTCTTGTACTTTGCCTTTGCTCTCCAAAACCAGTCGCGCCAAACTCCGATAAACACCAGAGGTTTGTGGCGAAAAAGGGTAGAGAAAGGAACAGGAACAAAAGGGTAATAAAGCTCCGAAATGCGACTTGTAAAAGGCGCATGCAAACACACATGAAATAAGGAAATAATGAACAGTGATACACTGTGTCAAGACAGGAATACCGAAGCCAAGTAAAGAGACATGCACCAGGGTGCAGGGGGCAGCCTGGTGATGCATGGGAAAGAGAATAATGCATGGGACCAAGGTGTTAATACACCTTGGTGATGCATGAGAATAAAAATGGTGACAAGAATTGACAGAAGGTAGATGGGTCAGAGGCTAACCTCTTACACCCTCCCCCACCTGGATGAGACCATGGGGATAGGGGTCACTGGCAAAGGGAAGGTAACAAGAACAAACTGTAGAAGCCAAGCTTCATGGGGGGTCAGGCTGGAAGATAACTCATGTAAACATGCTGACTGAGGGAAACCCCCACCCAAAAACAAAACTCCCTGGCCTTCTTGGCATCTTTTCCATTTCTTTGGGGGGAGGAAAAAAGTAGGGTGGGGGAACCTCATGCCTATCTCCAGGCCTGATGGGGAAAGGGAGGGTTGAAGGAAAAGAAAATGCAATAAGAGAAAATGAAAGGGTAGGGGGAGAAGGAAGAAAATTCAGAAGAGACAGGGAGAAAATAGAGGAAAGGGGAAAGATGAGAGACACAAGGAACAAGAAAGGCAAAAGGAAATAGAAGAAAGAACCAGAAGGGGCCTGGCTGTGGGCTTGAGGATTGTCTTGCGACTTGAGAGGATACAGGAGGATGCTGTGTAAGAATAAATCAGCCTGAGGTGAACAGTGGAATAAAAAAGTTGAAAAGTCTTGTGGGGTGGAGGGGTAATACAGCTCACTGCAGTGTGTGAAACAGCCAAGAGAGGATATCAATATGAGGTGTTGAGCTGCAAGTCATCAGCAGTAACGTCCAGCACTTCAAGAACATCAAGGTGTAACTCATCTTCGCCTATGAACTCTTCCCAAGCTTCTTTCCATCCATCATAGCTGAGTGCCTCATCCCGACTTATCCACCGAGCCTTGGGTCCTTCACCAGCGAAGCGGGCGCGCACTTGATATACCTTGGGGTGCTGGCCTTTGGGAGAGAGCGTGCGGTCTTCAAGGAGTTGAAGGATGCGAGGCAGGGCTTGAACCGGGCGGTCGAGGAGCCTGGGGGCGGTGTCTTGATGGTAGCGGGTCGATTCCTTGTAAGGCTTGAGGCGAGAGACATGGCGCCGCGGCGTGGACTGTGTAGAGGTGATGGGGACATCGAGTTCATACAGCGATTGCTCAGGAAACGCGCGCAGGATGGTGAAGGGGCCTTCCCAGCGGGGTATGAACTTGGCAGAGCGGTTAGTGGTAGTCTTATATTCGTGACGGAACTCAGCTGTGTTCAAATAGACCTTGTCTCCAGGGCGGTATACCGGATCGGGACGGCGGTGCTTGTTGGCTTGAACACTTTGCCGATGCTTCGCGAGAAGCAGTTCGTCACGAGTGATACCTTCTTCTAACTGCATCCTCTTCGCTGCTAAGTCCCATTCCGTCGCAGTTGGTTGGGCCTGAGGTATCGTGGGGGCGGTGGTGGATGAGGAGGGTAGGAGGGGGGGGGTGAGGGAGAGACGCTTGCCAAAGACGAGTTCGGCAGGCGTGTGTTGGGTGGAACGGCGGAGGGTATTGTTCATCGCGAAAGCGACACGCTGTAAGTTAGCTGCCCAATTTCGACCCTGGTCATCGGTCCATGCACGCAATGTCTGTATCACCGTTTTGTTTGATCGCTCTGATATGCCATCGGTCTGTGGGTGATAAGCTGTAGACATCTTTAGCTTCGTACCAAGTAAGGAGTTGAGGCGGCGCCAAGATGCGGCGGTAAACAACTTATCCCTGTCCGAGACTATCGATGTCGGAACGCCATACTTGGACACCCAGTGGTCATAGTATAATTGAGAGAAAGCCGAGGACGTAAGTGTTGTAACCGTAGGAATGAGAGCGACCCATCCAGTAAGTCGGTTGGTGATGACAATAAGGTAGTCGAAACCGTGGGATGTTGGAAGCGGGCCCACAAAATCGATGCCGATGTCGGCAAACTTGGCAGCTGGAACCGGTAGCGAATGAAGGAGACCTGGAGGTTTGGTGGTTGCGGCTTTGGATGTTTGGCATGCAGGGCAAGTGCTAACAAAATCCTTCACGTCACTAGCCATACCATCCCAGAAGTACTTACAGCGCGCTAGTTCCAGTGTCTTTTCCACTCCAAAATGACCCATGGCATCGTGACATTCTCGGAGGCACTGCTCCCGGAGGGCTGAGACGTCCGGAATGCACAGCCGTCCCTCGTACTGAAGTACTGTTCGTAACCCCGACACCCCTTGCACCTCCTCATGTTGAACTCCTGGTGGGCGCCGGTCCTCTTCTTGCCACACAGCCATAATAGGATCTTGAGTATAGCCGTTGGCAACCTGGTCCACAAAGTCGGCGTTGGGTGTAAGGACCATCATGGTGAGGGCGTTGATGGAGGGGGCATCCTGGTGCAAATGAGAGAATGCATCGGCGATGGCGTTGGTGACCCCTGGTATGTGGGAGATGTGTAAGTCGTAGTCGGCGAGGACGAGGAGCCAACGCTTTTGACGCTCGGAGAGGTGGGGTTGCTGGAAGAACCATTTGAGGGTGGCGTGGTCTGTCATGACATGTACTGGAAGGCCGAGAAGTAGTGGGCGCCATTCCTTGAGGGCGTGGATGATAGCGCAGAGTTCTTTCTCATGGACCGGATAGTTGCGTTCGGCAGAGGTGAGAGAGCGGGAATCATAGGCGATAGGCTGAGCGTGATCGGGGGATGGACCTGTACCTAACCATGCACCTATGCCAGTATTACTTGCATCGGTGAAAAGGTAAAGGTTTATTTGGCCAGCGAGAACAGCATCATGTGAAAGAGGGGACAGACCTGTGATTCGCGCCAACATGTCCTTCAAGTCCTCAAATGCCCGTTGCACTGACATCGTCCAGTTCCAAATCCAACTTAGTGCTTCAAGTCTCTCCACCGGGCTCCCCTTCGCAAGTTGACGCTTACGCAATTCATATGCTTTTTCTGCTGACTTATTGGGAGGAAGGAGCGCAGTAAGAACGGCTGTCTTGGTGGCAATTTGGGGGATGAACTTCCGTAGATATTGCAGAAGGCCGAGGAATGAACGCAAATCTTTCACCGAACCGGGTGACGGCCACGCACGCAACGCCTCTACTTTCTTGGGGTCTGGGCCGATGTGATTGGGGGAAATGACGTGGCCAAGAAATGTGACTGAGTCGACGAAAAACTGTGATTTGCTGGGAGAGCATACAAAACCACCCTTACGTAACGCTGTCAGAACCGCGCGGATATTGATGGCTAAGTCGGAGTCGGATTCACCCCAGATGATGATGTCATCGACATACGCCTCACAGCAGACACTGATGAGATTTCGCAAAGCTTCGTTCAAACGGCGCTGTTGCGTTGCAGGAGAATTACATGCGCCTTGCGGCATCACCACCCACTCATACAAGCCCCACGGGGTGCAAATGGCGGTCTTCTCTATATCTGGCTCATGCATCAAGGTCTGGAAGAAGGCATCAGTGAGGTCGAGTTTGGCGAATACACGACCGTGGGCAGCACGCTGGAGGATGTCGTCGATAATAGGAACCGGTGTGCGATCTTTGATCGTCACGTTGTTGAGGCCCCGGAAATCGCAGAGGAATCGAAATTTTCCGTTCTCTTTCTTGATAAGGAACGCTGGGGCTGCCCAAGGAGAACTGGAGGGGCGTAGACGGCCAGCTGCACGGTGCTTTTCGATTTCTTGATGGAGAGTTTCACGCCAGGCTAACGGAACCCGAAAACCGGCTTTGGCGACGGGTGCAGTGTTGGGGAGGATGTTGATGTGGTGGCGGACTTGAGACATGGTGGAGCAGATCGGCGGATAGTGCGAGACATCGGAAATGTTGGCAGGAAGGATGTCGGCGAAGTCGTGGAGAATGGCTGCCGAAAGCGAATTACGGTTGGAGCTGACTGGCAGGGTCTCACATGGCATGATAGCATTGAGCTGTAGGTTAGCGAGCGATGCATACGATGAGCCACCGTCCAAGAGGAGTTTATTGAGGCGAATAGCGCCATCAAAAAGACGGTGTTGGCGACAGAAAGGGAGACCGAGAATTAAACGATACTTCGGACCCAGAGGCATGGCGTAGAATGGCGTTTCCGCATAAATTGTTTCACCAATTGATACATCCACTAAGTACGCCTGCTCTATCACCGGCCCCGCTCGGTTATCTGCCATCTTCGTCCCCACCGGCGGGACGGGGGTCCCCCTCAAGCCAAGCTGCACTGCATACTCCCGGTCGATGACATTAATGCCCGCGCCAGAATCAACTAAGGCGGTAGCAGGGTCATCGTTAGCCTGAACGCGGCAAGTGACCATGAGGAGAGGTACTGACCCTGCTAGGGTGGTGGCGCCATCCTGGACAAGTTGATCGGCAACAGGATCGACCGAGAATATGTCGGGGGCGTCGGGGCTGTCGTCATCGGCAAGAGAAATCAGGTTGGCAGCGGGGGCAGAGGAGGAGTGTTGAGAATGATGGGTTGTCCCTGGTGATCAAAGGCCATAGTTTCGGATTGTGTGCAGTTCTGATAGGGGTTGTTGGGATTTGTAGTTTGAAAAAAAGTGTAAGGTCCGGATGAATAAGACCTTCACTGAGTGACTAGAGGGAGCGAGGTGATAGAGGTGTGGGACTGGTTCGGACTGGTGAGGCTTTAGGATGTGGACTTCAGGCTGGACAAGAAGCAAACAAGATCCCAATATGCATATGCTGATTATGTCCTATCAGCAACTAAGTAGAAAGAGAGCGAAGTGTAGACTGATGCGGAAGAGAGAAGGCAAAGAACACTTAAGACAAGAAGTCGAAAGAGAAGAAGAGGTAGAACACAACAATGGTGAAGAGAATAAAGGAGAACCCATGTGTGATGAAGCCAGAACTTACCTGATTATGTCCTATCAGCAACTAAGTAGAAAGAGAGCGAAGTGTAGACTGATGCGGACTAATCAGGGTCAGTCTGGGTGGTATGAAACTGACTGATGGAGAGCCCTGCTTACAGAGAGAAGGCAAAGAACACTTAAGACAAGAAGTCGAAAGAGAAGAAGAGGTAGAACACAACAATGGTGAAGAGATAAAGGAGAACCATTGTGTGATACCTCTTTCTTGTACTTTGCCTTTGCTCTCCAAAACCAGTCGCGCCAAACTCCGATAAACACCAGAGGTTTGTGGCGAAAAAGGGTAGAGAAAGGAACAGGAACAAAAGGATAATAAAGCTCCGAAATGCGACTTGTAAAAGGCGCATGCAAACACACATGAAATAAGGAAATAATAAACAGTGATACACTGTGTCAAGACAGGAATACCGAAGCCAAGTAAAGAGACATGCACCAGGGTGAAGGGGACAGCCTGGTGATGCATAGGAAAGGAGAAATAATGCATGTAACCAAGGTGATAATACACCTTGGTGATGCATGAAAATAAAATGGTGACAAGAATTGACAGAAAGTAAATGGGTCAGAGGCTATCCTCTTACAGTAACCCCTGGAGCAGTAGACGGATCAGCAAGCCATTCCTTGAACAGTACGTCACCTTGATAGCCCTGCGCAATAGCGTGAAGGATGTCTGGAGCCAAGGTGGGCTCATATGTCGTGATAGCCTGTACTGAAGCCGATGGTGGATCCAAGGAAGGGTCCGAGGGTTCGCTAGCGTCGGGAGGAGCGTGTCGTGAAAGATAGTCGGCGAGCGTGTTGAATTCCCCTTTGATGTACTTGATACAGAGGTCGAAATCCTTGAGGGTACTCAGCCAGCGAAGTTGGCGAGGAGAGAGATTGCGCTGGCCAAGGAACCATTGAAGCGTGAAATGATCGCAATAAACGTGAACTGGAACACCATACAATAGAGGACGCCAGTGATTAAGAGCATTAATAATCGCAAGGAGCTCACGGTCATGTACTGGGTAGTTACGCTGGGCGCTATTGAAGGTTCGAGAGTCGTAGGCGACCGGTTGTACAGAGTCCCGAGAAGTACCGACACCGATCCATGCACCAGTACCGGTATTAGATGCATCGGTGAATAGGAAGACCTTTTGTGTTCCTGCTTTGACAGCATCGTAATCAATAACGGTGAGACAAGGAACAGTGCTCACCGCGCGTCGAACAGCCTCAAAAGCAGCTTGCTCGGCAGGCCCAAATGACCAAGTCCAACCTGTCCAGCCATCCGGGAGGTGGCCTTTGTGCATCTTCATCGCCTTGTAGTAGGCCTTCTCTGCCATGCTGTTTGGAGCGAGAGCCGCATGAAGAACTGCGGTATGATTGGCAAGGTTGGGCACGAAGTCGCGAAGGTAGTTAACGAGGCCGAGGAACGAGTGGAGTTGGTGGGAGTTCACCGGGAGAGGAAATTGTTCGACGCGTGCAATCTTAGCGGGGTCGGGGAGGATCTGACCGGGACGTATTATGTGACCTAAGAAAGAGACCTCATTGAGAAATAACTGAGATTTCTCACGAGAGCAGCGAAGACCACTACGACGAAGAGCAGAAAGAACACTCACAATGTTATCATGTAGATCTTTGGCATCCTTTCCCCAAATAATAATGTCATCGACGTACACCTCGCAACATTCTCTGGTTAACCCATGTAAGGCCTCGTTGATGCGACGCTGTTGAGCAGCCGGCGCATTACGAATGCCTTGAGGCATAACCACCCACTCCAGAAGGCCGAGGGGAGTGGTGATAGCCATCTTGGGTATGTCCTCCTCCTTCATAAGCGTTTGAAAGAAGGCATCCTTACAGTCGAGCTTAGCAAATATCTTCCCTTTTCGCGCTGCATGGTGCAAGATATCTTGTATGTTGCCCATGGGGTACATGTCGGGAACTGTGACATTGTTGAGGGCACGAAAGTCGCAGACCATACAGAATTTGCCATTGCCCTTTGAAATGAGGAACGCCGGGGAGGCCCAAGGAGAACTGGAGTAACGAAGACGGCCTGCATTAAGATGTTCTAGTAACATCTCACGGAAACGGGGGAGTAGGGCTTCAGGTACACGATAAGGCGCCGAATGATGTGGGGTGGTGCCTTGTTTGAGGTTAATCTCGAAGCGAATACCCGACTTGGTTCTAGAGATAGTAGGGAAGTTTCGGACATCCCCAAGGTCGTCGCAGAAAACGTCATGAAATTCAGCCTGGAGACGGCGCAGCACATCCGTCAGGCTGGCAGACTCTGCTGCCGCACAGGTCGGCAATTGAGTGGTGTGAGTGGTGTGAGTGTCAGCGTTGGACAATGTGGCAGTGGCAGAAACTGAATTCGCGGTGGTGGGAGGAACAGGCGCACCTGACTCTCACATGCCTAACCCAACCAAATCTGCACCGCTGGCCTTTAACAGCCGGGCTAGGGAATCTGAATCCGCAAGTAAACCATGTCGTGCCAGGAAGTTCAAGCCTAAAATACCATCGTAGGTACCATGTAAGTCCATCGCAACACCATTGATGCTATACATGCGCCCGCCCAAGGAAAACGACCCGATGACTGTATCAGTTACCAACGGACCTGCCATGCCTCCGGCTAATCGCACCCGCATCTGAACCGTCCCTCTTCTCACGTCCCAGCCCAGCCTCGCCGCCAACTTCGGATCCACAAAAGTTGTGGACGCCCCCGTGTCCAGTAGAAACTTAGGGGAGGGGGCTGGCAAGGAGTCGTCAGCGGGAACTGGAACCGAAATAGAGAGAAGAGGATGGAAAAGAGCATACGTAGCGTCACCGTCACCATCATCGGCTGAAGGAAGGGTCTGGGCTAACGTGAGATACGCCGAGGTAGCGTCGCCTGCCGTTAGTTCGGTCTCCAAATGATGGACTTTGGGTGTCGAGGTGTGCATACGAGTGGGGCACTTGGGATGTTGGTGACCCAGCTTGCGACAATCATAACAACGATTCTCCTTTCGAAAAACCTCCTGAATGTAACGGCCCGCAGGCGAGAGGTAGTAAGGCAGGGCGTGAGCGGGGTCATGATAGTACGAAATCAGGTGGGGCAGTTGGACATTATCGGAGGTGGTCTTAGTGGTGGATCTAGAGGACTGGGAAGCCACATGTTCATGTTGGATACGGTCGACATGATTACTGATCAAGGTGCAGAGACAGTCTAGGTTGTCGACATGGAACTCCGGTTCACCAACCAGACGGAGGAAAAGACCCTCCGGGCAGCTTGCACAGTAAAGGTCGGCAATCTGTGAGTCACTGGGGTAACGACTCGTGCCGAAAAGATGACTACGGTGTAGGATGACTGCATTATCAAAGGTTCGCCAGGCCTCAGGAGAGACCTCATGGAAAGGGAGATGAAAGAGAGTGCGCGAGATGCGAAACTCCCAGTGAGCAGGCATAGCCTTGGCCTTGAAGGCAGCAGACCATGCCTCCCATGTCGTCGTTCTGTCGGTCTCCATGCGGCGACTGTCCTGCTCAACCCAGCCGACAAGACCAGCGCACTCAATCGAGTTGTTCGCAAGCTCAATAACCGTCATCCAGCATTTCTCTTCCACCTCCACGTCGTCAGAGGGGGTCAGAAGTGCATGTGTATGCAAGACCTGTTGAAGCCGATGCAGGTGGGTAAGTACGCCGTCCGCATCACTGAGAGGACCCTGGAAGCGGGGTAGGTCCGCGGCTTTGGGGAGAGGAAGGCCCCAAGGATTGTACCGATCCTTAGTGGTCGATTGTTTCTGTTGTTTGAGGAGTGCCTCGGTGAGGAGGGCGAGCATGTCGTCATGCTTTTTGGTGCGGTCGACGAGGCACTCCAACAGGGTGGCCGTGGATAAGTCTTGAGGTGAGTCATCAGCCTTTGTAGGTTTTGGCGGCATATTCGATATGGAGTAAAGCTAGTTTCGAAAAAAGTGTGGGCACAGAACATGTCACACTGCATTCGAGAGTGTTCGAGAAGTGGTGGGCATTCGAGAATGCATCAAGAAAAGCATTGTGGGAGTTATAGTTTGACTATGGGAAGCGAAACTAGCAAAGGTTGGATGCATATGTTTCGCTAAGTAAAAAGGAAAACTATAACTATGTACCAGCACACATATATATATATGTATATGTATATATGCATGGGAAAAGAAACAAACAGAAACCCATGGAAAGAAAGAAAGAAAGGCGCCACAGGGACAGAAAGACAGCACCACAGATCATGGTGAAGTCCCTTCCTGCACCTCAGTAGTGACTGCCAGTCCTATGCATGAGAATGAAATAAATAAAATGTCATGCATAGTGTAAGGTCCGGATGAATAAGACCTTCACTGAGTGACTAGAGGGAGCGAGGTGATAGAGGTGTGGGACTGGTTCGGACTGGTGAGGCTTTAGGGTGTGGACTTCAGGCTGGACAAGAAGCAAACAAGATCCCAATATGCATACGCTGATTATGTCCTATCAGCAACTAAGTAGAAAGAGAGCGAAGTGTAGACTGATGCGGAAGAGAGAAGGCAAAGAACACTTAAGACAAGAAGTCGAAAGAGAAGAAGAGGTAGAACACAACAATGGTGAAGAGAATAAAGAAGAACCTTGTGCGATGAAGCCAGAACTTACCTGATTATGTCCTATCAGCAACTAAGTAGAAAGAGAGCGAAGTGTAGACTGATGCGGACTAATCAGGGTCAGTCTGGGTGGCATGAAACTGACTGATGGAGAGCACTGCTTACAGAGAGAAGGCAAAGAACACTTAAGACAAGAAGTCGAAAGAGAAGAAGAGGTAGAACACAACAATGGTGAAGAGATAAAGAAGAACCATTGTGTGATACCTCTTTCTTGTACTTTGCCTTTGCTCTCCAAAACCAGTCGCGCCAAACTCCGATAAACACCAGAGGTTTGTGGCGAGAAAGGGTAGAGAAAGGAACAGGAACAAAAGGGTAATAAAGCTCCGAAATGCGACTTGTAAAAGGCGCATGCAAACACACATGAAATAAGGAAATAATGAACAGTGATACACTGTGTCAAGACAGGAATACCGAAGCCAAGTAAAGAGACATGCACCAGGGTGCAGGGGGCAGCCTGGTGATGCATGGGAAAGAGAATAATGCATGGAACCAAGGTGTTAATACACCTTGGTGATGCATGAGAATAAAAAATAAAAATGGTGACAAGAATTGACAGAAGGTAGATGGGTCAGAGGCTAACCTCTTACACATAGGACAGAAGCCTGCCAAAGCCCGATGCCGCATTTCGGCATCAAACTGGACACAGCCCGATGCCGCGTTTCGGCAATCAAACTGAACACAGTCCGGGCGGTGCTGCGTTTCGGCAATCAAACGGAACATGACCCGGTGCCATGCTTTGGCATCCATTCTCACCAGCCAACATCGTCCTATGCATAGGAATAAATCCTACCATATGGTGAGAATGAGTGGTGGTGAGGGCTCTGCACTTACAGCGAGGTGCGTGTTGAGAAGCTGTGTCTTCATGCGCAATTCGTTCAATATGATTGCTAATCAACACACGTAGACTGTCCAGATCATTCGAGTGAAATCTGGGCTCATCCACTAGTCAGAGAAAAAGGTGCTCAGGACAAGCAGCACAGTAAAGGCAGGCAATTTTGTGATCGAGGGGATAGTGGTGGGTACCGTGAAGATGGCTGCGATGAAGAATAACAGCATCGTTGAATTTTCACCAAGCATTGGGAGAAACCTCTGGAAGTGAGAGATGGAATAAGGTACAGGACTCCCGATACTCCCAGTGTGAAGGCATGGCCTTAGCTTTGAAAGCAACTGACCAGTCTTGCCAAGTACTCTTCCCATCCTCCTCCATACAGCGACCCTTGTGTTCGACTCAACCAACTAAACCAGCACAGTCTATCGAATTGTTGGCCAACTCGATTACAGTAATTCGCCTTCATGCCTCAAGCTCCTCATCATCAGAAGGAGTCAATAAGCCGTTTGTTTGAAGTAGTTGCTGTAGGCGATGAAGGTGAGTCAATACGCTGTCTGCATCCCCCAGGGGACCCTGAAAACGGGGAATATCTGTGGCCTTGGGTAGAGGATGACCCTGAGGATTGTACCGATCTTTAACCGTTGACTGTTTTTGTTGCTTGAGCAGTAACTCTGTAAGGAGTGCAAGTGTGTCATCCTGCTTCTGGGCACGGCCAACTAGGCACTCCAAAAGCGCTGCAGTAGAGGATTCTGGAGGTGAGTCCTCCATTGCTCCTTTGGTGGGTTTCAGCAGCATCGTAGATATTGCGGTTCATGGGAAAGGCTAGTTTGAAAAAAAGTGTAGGCACTGTGGGTGCCTCACTGCGTTCGGACACATTCATTGAGCATTCGAGAGGAGATGAGGTTCGAGAAAGCATTCAAGGAGAGCGTTCGAAGAGGGGTAGAATAGTTATAGTTGTCTAATGGATGCAAACTAGCAGTGGTGTATGCATAGGTTTGCTTGAGAGAGAGAAAACTATAACTATGTACCAGATCTATATATATATATATGAATGTATGAAGAAACAGGCAGAAGTCCATCGAAAAAAAGGGCAGAGATCTGGCAAAGTCCGCCACTGCGTTTCAGCAGCAATTGCCGGTCCTATGCATGAGAATAAAAATATCATGCATAGGACAAAGGCCAGACAGAGCCCGATGCCGCATTTCAGTGTAGTCCGAAAAATGCGTTTCAGCATCAATTTCTCACCAGCCAGCATCGTCCTATGCATAGGAATAAATCCTACCATATGGTGAGAACGAGTGGTGGTAAGGGCTCTGCACTTACAAACATCCTGATGCATACCCTCCCAGTAATAGCTCTGCTGTAACATCTCCAATGTCTCCGCTAAGCCAAAGTGACCTACATCATCGTGACACTGACAGATGAAACCTTCTCAGAGCTCACTGATATCTGGCATGCAGAGCTGGCCTTCCCATCGCAACACCTGATGTACTCCCTGACCAGCCTCGATGTTCTCCAGCATGACACCTGGTGCCCTATCGGCTTTGTGTAACCAAGCTCCCATGGTTGGATCATGAGCATAGCCTTGGGCGACCTTGGTGAGGATGGATGTGTCTTGGCCTAGGAGACTGAGCACTGCTACACTGACTTCAGCTGCCTCCATACCATCCTGTTCATCTTCGACACCACCAAGTCAGGAAAGGGCATCAGCGATGGAGTTGTTGACACCCGAGATGTGGTCGATGCATAAGTCAAAGTGAGACAGGATGCTGAGCCAGTGCTTTTGGCATTCGGAGAGGTCACACTGCTGAAGAAACCATTTGAGGGTGAAGTGATCAGTTTGGACTTGGATGGGGACATCTAGAAGAAGAGGACTCCAGAGTTTGAGGGCAAGGATGATGGCCAAGAGCTCTTTCTCATGGGTTGGGTAGTTGCGCTCAGCAGCTGATGAACTGCAGGAGTCGTAAGCAACAGGGAATGCATGATCAGGGTCAGGACCTTGCCCAAGCCAGGCGCCAGTGCCAAGGTTGCTTGCATCAGTGAATAGGTAGATGGGACACTCGCCGGATAATGCAGCTGCATAATCCAATGGCCTTAGGCCAGAAATCTCTGCCACTTTTGTCTTCAGAATCTCAAACACAGCGGTCACTTCACTAGACCATGCCCAGACCCATGACAGGACATCCTTGGGGGACTGGCCCTTCCGGAGTGCACGCTGTTGCTTCTCCCAGGCTTTCTCGGCAGCTGGAGTCGGCAGGAGAAGGGCGGTAAGGGTACGTGTGTGTGTAGCTAGGCCAGGTATGAATTTTCGAAGGTATTGCAGGAGGCCTAGAAACGAGCGCAGGTCTTTGGCAGATTGGGGGAGCAGCCAGGAAGCGATGGTTCGGAGTTTGGCGGGGTCTGGGCCAATGCAATTGGCAGAAATCATGTGACCCAAAAATTTGACCTTGTGGTGAAAAAATTCAGACTTAGTGGGGGAGCACACTAACCCCGACTTACGTAAAGCAGTTAACACTGCTCGTAAACGCTTGTCGAGGGCTGTAGCATCCACTGCCCAGACAATAATATCATTGACATAGGCCTCACAGCAGTCACCGAGCAGACCTCGAAGCACTTCATTGAGTCGGTGCTGTTGAGTCGCCAGGGAGTTGCAAGCTCCCTGAGGCATGACAACCCACTCAAAGAGGCTGAGGTCAGTTGTGATGGCTGTTTTCTCGATGTCAGGTTCGTGCATGAGGGTTTGGAAGAATGCATCAGATAAATCGATTTTTGCGAAAATTTTTCCACAGGCAGCATGATGAAGAATATCGTCAACATTGGGAACCGGCATGGAATCTGGTGTAGTGACTTTATTCAGGCCCTGATAGTTGCAGATGAAGCGAAATTTACCATTCTCCTTCTTGACCAAGAATGCTGGAGCTGCCCATGGTGAGCTGGAGGGTCTGAGTCAGCCAGCTGCCCGATGTTTCTGGATCTCATCGATTAATTGTTGGTGCCACATGTGAGGGGAGCGGTAGCTCGCGGCTTTGAAGGGGATGGTGCCTGGGGTGAGGTTGATGTGGTGTTGGACCTTCGAGTTTGCATCACAAATTGGTGGGTAATTTGAGACTTCCCCAATATTCTCTGGAAAGATGTTGTGATACTCATCCAAAAGAGCTAGGTGGAGGTCCTCATGCCCCTCGTCGGTGGTTACAGAGGCAACTAGTGGGCTGACCAGGCCTGGGGCGAGGTCAACTAAAAGAGAAGCGCCACTGAGAAGCCCATGTGAGCGAATGAAATTGAGGCCGAGGATTGCTTTATAGCGAGCATGTAAAGGCATGATATAACCCTGTAATGCAAAGACCTGATTCTGAATGCATACGTCCATGCCTACTCGATGCTCTAAAGCTGGACCCTGTGCACCTCCTGCTAATGCTACCACTCGGCATTGCTCAGATGGATAGGACAGGAGGTGATGGGTGGCGACAAGGGAAGGATCAACTAGGGTAACTGTCACCCCTGTGTCAAAGAGGGCGGAAAAGTGGGGCCCATTAGCACCTATGCGGCATTCAAGGAGGATGGGTGGGACTGACAACTCCGGTGCCAAATGGGTGATGAGGACCTCAGTGAACGTCTCCTCTTCCTCCTGCTCAAATGCAGCTTCCTCATGATCAAAAGTGCTGACAGCAGCGACAGCTGCAGGCTCCTTGCGTTTCAGGCAGTCGGGGGATTTGTGACCAGGCTGTCTGCAGAGGAAACAACATTGCTCAGTGGCGAGATAAGCGCGGGCTTGGCAGCCAGCGGCTCCCTTGGGGAGGGGGTACCGAGGATTGAGCCATTGAGTTGTGTCGGCAGATGTGGGGGACTCAGGTGAGATAGCCATGATCGGTGTGCAAGCCGGCGCAGTGTGGTTGAAGGCAGACTGATAGCGCAGGAGTCTGGTGGCACAGATTTCCATGTGCTTAAGAAGGTCAGCCAGGTTGGTCTGTCAGAGCTGGTTCTCACTGCCAAAGTCCCTTTCAAGCTCAGCCAATAAACCAGGTGTCATGTGGTTTCGAAGCCAATGGGTAGTGACATCTTCAGACATGGGGCTGTCGGAATCCTTCAGGAGGGCGAACCATTGCTTGAAGTCCATGAGGGCAGACGGTATTTTGTCAAGTCGAAGTAGTTGGGATTGGAGTGAGTAGATTTTCTTTTCAGTCTCAGACACCCAATTGAGCAGAAGCATAGCAGACTTGAAAGCTTTGGCCCACTCATCGGAAGTGTTACATTTGAGTCCATCACCTTCGAGGAATTGTAGATGATGAATGCCAGTAAGAGTTTGAGCAGCATGGGCGAGTTTGCGAGCCTCGAATGCAGCAGGTTCGAAGCGATAGCCAGCCGCCATGAGGGTAAAGAGGCTCCGGAGCTTGGAAATATGCTGGTGAATAGCTGCTGCGTCGGCATGTTCGGAGAGGATGGGAAAGGAGTATTTCAGTTGAGGGAGGGAATCATAGGTTACAGGGAGAGGATGAGAGTGTTCCATTTTTGTGGGAGTGGCAACGCTATGTGGTGGGAGGTTGCGCTTCTCAGCCTCGCGTTTGAGAAGACCTCGCATTTGGGCTTGCAGCTCTGCAATCTCTCGCTTGTGCTCCTCCCTCTCGCGCTTCCGTTCCTCTTCGATCTGCTTGATCTTCCTCTGGAGGGTTTCCTTGTCTGGAGGAGGTGTGGTCATCTTGGGGAATGGTGTACCTTGTCGAAGTCATGGTTTGGATTGGTCTTCAATAGGTGTAAATGTGTCGAAAAAATTTTCTGATGGCTCAGCTGAGCTCATGCAGTTGAGATTCACTTAAAAAAAGTGTAACAGCCCAGGGGGGATGTTCACTGGGAGGTTCAGCTTTACTTTTGGGAAAGAGAGACAGCAGGATCACGATTGGTTAAGTCGGTGGCAAGGAAAGAGGTGGTTGGGTTCATCTGGGCGCAGAAGCGGTCTATGAGTTTGCATGTATTTGTTGAACACCTGGGCAGAGTGCCAACGAAGATCTATTTAAGCACTCAAACAGAACTACAGCAAGTCGTGGACGACCAAAGGGTGTTAAATGAATGATAGAGGACTGGTACGGATGCTCAGCTTCCTATCTAACCAAAGTCAGATACATGATGGGGCTTACCTGGTATGGATGCTCAGCTTCCTATCTAACCAAAGTCAGATGAGGAAAGCCATCCAGTACCAAGCTACTATGGACTTATATATCTATCTACGCTCGCTACTACAAGCTAAATGATATAATCCATCCACCTCGCTAATCTATAAGCAC